>NC_143028.1:74810000-74915000 GCF_057628025.1 Oncorhynchus mykiss
AGTGAGTCCCATGATCATATTTAGATGTCACTAAAGGCCTGGTTAGTGGCTATGAGATCGACAGTAGCTAAACAACAGTAGCACTGACATTATGGCACTTTGCTTCGCAGTTTGTTGGCCCTTGGAATAATGTTATTTTAATAACAAGGTTTCAATGGCATGTCTTAGTATTTAGTATTTATTAGGCATCAACTCTTCCTGGGGTCCAAACAAGGTTAAAACAGTTACATAACAACAAAACACTACAACAGCCGACATACAAAACATTATTACATCATACAAGACATTATTACATCATACAAGACGTTGTTACATCATACAAAACATTATTACATCATACAAGACATTATTACATCATACAACACATTATTACATCATTACTCTAATATTGCACATTTACAATATAACATTACAATGTGTGTGTGTAGAGATGCATGTGTTAGAGTGCGTGTGTGTTCAGTCCACTTTGTGTCCTGACGTGTTGTTTTATCAGTGTTTTTGATCAGATTTTATTGTTCGCTTACTTGATCTGGAAGAGAGTTCCATGTAGTTATGACTCTATGTAGTACTGTGTGTTTCCCATAGTCTGTTCTGGACTTGGGGACTGTGAAGAGACCCTTGGTGCCATGTCTTGTGGGGTATGTATGGATGTCTGAGCTGTCTGTTACCTGTTTGAACAGACAGTTTGATGCTTTTTTTTAAGGGCCAGCCGTACTGCTCTGTTCTGGGCCAACTATAATTTCCTTATGTTTTACTTTGTGACATTTGACAATATAACTGGGCAGTAGTCCAGGTGTGATAAAACAAAGGCCTGTAGGACTTGTTTAGTTGATTGTGATGTCAAGAAATCAGAGCAGCGCTTTATCGCGGACAGATTTCTCCCCATCTTAGCTACCATTGCATCAATATGTTTTGACCATGTCAGTTTACAATCCAGGATCACAGTTTAGTATCCTCAATTTGTTAAATTGCCACATTACTCACTATAAGATTTAGATGAGGGTTAGAATTTAGTGAATGATTTGTCCCATGTTTTATATATTTAGGACTAGCTTATTAATTGCCACCCATTCTAAAACTGACTGCAGCTCTTTGTGATTTCACCTGCTGTGGTAGCTGACGTATTACATGTTGAGTCCTCAGCATACATAGACACACAGGCTTTACTCAATGCTAGTGGTGCAGTAGTCATTAGTAAAAAAATAAATAAAGGGCCAAGGCAGCTCACTTGAGGTATGCCAGACTCTACCTGGCTTCCATTAAAACCCCTAGAGTCGAATGATGCACAGTGGCGTCATTTTGAATATTGAATAGCTCCCTGTGTGTTTATGCTAGAGAGTACCGTTTCTTGTTGTGGCTGCAGCTCAATCCCCTCTTGCCACTGATACAATATTTATGCCTATTCCATAACATGCCCTTTTCTACACATGAGCGGACCCGGACAAAAGAAAATAGTCACGAAATCGTCAATAAAACCCAAACTACAGCCGAATATGTGACCCGTTCCAGGAAGCTAGGCATATGTCGCACATCCCTACTTCACAGGAGAGGCATTTGAACATAATCTTTTTTTTTCTTCATCAAAATGTGTTTTTTTTTGCAGAATTTCCTTCTGGAACATATGAACGTTCATGTGCCTTTAATAACAAACGTGTATGTCTGTCATGGATCCCTCCGGAACTTTCATTACTCACATCGGGATACTATTCCCAGTGTTTAGTAATTGTATAAGTGTGCCCTTGGTACACTATTGTCTTGTACTATATTGTTACTATGTCCGTTGGTCGTGTGAGTACCTGTGTTGTGTGTTTTGGTGCCATTGTGGATTGAGCAGATGATTGCGGGTCTCGTCCCGTGTGATGATCATTGTGCGCTCGTGTTATTCATTCAAGGTACTCCTCACTATTTTGTTTGGGTTTCAACCCTGTGTGTTTTATATGTGTTTGTTTGGTCTTCGTCCCTATGCCTTTACAAGGCACGCTGTAATTTGGGGTAATAAAAAACCCTATTACGCATTCCTGTGCCTGTCTCCCAAATCATTTCATACCAACCTGACAATGCCATTGGTAAATACAAATAAAATTGTTAAATTATGAGCCTAGTTGGGTTAGTCGCGGACAAAGTCAGGAACCTCCCCTCTAGCCATGATTGTGTGAGATAATGTATGGGTAGGACATGCTGTGAGATGAGTTCTGATTGGTCTGCCATATAGCATGCTTCTGTCTATAACATGAGCTACTCAGTATGTGTAAACAATCCTTTCTACCGTGGCTTTTTTGAAAGATGTCATGAAAAACTGCGAAAGTGTTGCTCACAACTGAATTTAACAGGCGCTATCGACAAAGATCAGTGGGAAAAAGTTGCGACGGACTTCTTTCTGGGGGACGATCGTGTCATGCTGACTCTCTCTGACTCGATGTGACGTGGAAGAAACTCTGATCAACAGTGTTGTTGTCACGGAGGAGGTTGACTGAGTTTTGAAATCAGTGGAATGCCCAGATGAAGCAGAGTGATTGCAAAATGCGGTGGGAGTCACAAAGAGGACAAAGACAGCTGTTGTATTAAACACCTGTCTCCGGATTATTTTTAACATTTTTTTTAATTTAACCTTTATTTAACCAGGAAAAGCACATTGAGACCCAGAGACTCTATTCCAAGGGAGACCTGGTCAAGAAGGCAGCAACAATCAATACATTACATAATTAAAACATACAACAATACAATAAACATGATCCAGCCTAAAAAAAGCATTTACACTCCTCTGTAACAGGGTCTCCCATCAATACTTTAAATTCATTCAGTGGCACTAACATATCTAGATGAAGCATGGATTGTAGACTATTCCATGTCTCTGGTGCACAAGACGAGAAGGCTGTCTTGGCTAATACTGTGAATGTCCTGGGGACTTTAACCTTTCTGATCTCCCCATCCCGGATCCGGGTTCGTGAATACAGACTCAAGCTCATTACCATAACGCAACGTTAACTATTCATGAAAATCGCAAATGAAATGAAATAAATATGCTAGCTCTCAAGCTTAGCCTTTTGTTAACAACACTGTCATCTCAGATTTTCAAAATATGCTTCTCAACCATTGCAAAACAAGCATTTGTGTAACAGTATTGATGGCTAACGTAGCATTTAGCATTAGCATTCAGCTGGCAACATTTACACAAAAAAACAGAAAAGCATTCAAAAAAATCATTTACCTTTGAAGAACTTCAGATGTTTTCAATGAGGAGACTCTCAGATAGCAAATGTTCAGTTTTTCCTGAAAGATTATTTGTTTAGGACAAATCGCTCCGTTTTCTGCGTCACGTTTAGCTATGAAAAAACCCCTGTATCCAGGATTGTGTAAATCTATCAGCAAGCTCATTAGCATAACACAACGTTAACTATTTATGAAAATCGCAAATGAAATGAAATAAATATGCCATCTCTCAAGCTTAGCCTTTTGTAAACAACACTGTCATCTCAGATTTTCAAAATATGCTTCTCAACCATAGGAAAACAATAATTTGTGTAAAAGTAGCTAGCTAGAGTTAGCATTTCGCGTTAGCATTTAGCGTTAGCATTAGCGTTAGCATCCAGCACGCAACATTAACAAAAACATAAAAGCCTTCAAATAAAATCATTTACCTTTGAAGAACTTCTGATGTTTTCAATGAGGATACTCTCAGTTAGATAGCAGATGCTCAGTTTTTCCAAAAAGATTCCTTGTGTATTAGAAATAGCTCCGTTTTATACATCACATTTGGCTACCAAAAAAAATCCATAAATTCAGTCCTCAAAACGCAAACTTTTTTCCAAATTAACTCCATAATATCGACTGAAAACATGGCAAACGTTGTTTAGAATCAATCCTCAAGGTGTTTTTCACATATCTCTTCATTGATACATCGTTCTTGGAAACATGCTTTCTCTCCTGAATCCCAGGAGAAAATGACCGCACCTGAAGATTACGCACAAATTTAGACAAAGGACACCGGGCGGACCTCTGGAAAATGTAGTCTCTTATGGCCAATCTTCCAATGATATGCCTACAAATACGTCACAATGCTGCTAAGACCTTGGGCGAACGACAGAAAGTGTAGGCTCATTCGTTGCGCAATCACAGCCATATAAGGAGAGAATGGAAAACAGAGCTTCAGAAATTCTGCTAATTCCTGGGTGATGCATCATCTTGGTTTCGCCTGTAGAATGAGTTCTGGGGCACTTACAGACAAAATCTTTGCAGATTCTGAAACTTCAGAGTGTTTTCTTTCCAAAACTGTCAAGAATATGCATAGTCGAGCATCTTTTCGTGACAAAATATCGCGCTTAAAACGGGAACGTTTTTTATCCAAAAATGAAATAGCGCCCCTAGAGCTCTAACTGGTTAAGTAGTAACCACCTAGCAGACCGGGTATGGTAACTGCTGGTGGTGAAGGAGACCAGACCACAGAGGTAAAGAGGGAGTTTACCCAAAGGGCTTCGTAGATGAACACATACAAATGTAGCTTTCTGCGCGTATAAAGTGATGTTAAACCTACCATTTGGTACAAGGTGCAATGGTAGATGAGTGACTTGGCATTTGTAATAAAGTGCAAGGATGTATGATAAACAGAGTCCAGTCTCTGCAAGACAGAGGGGGTTGCATGCACACACATTTCTGAGTTCCCAGTTGTTTTGAACTTGGCATCAGAGTTTGGATTATGGTTCATTATTAAATTATTTAAATAACTAGCTACATGTCTCAACAAAAGACTCCACTATGCAAGTAACCATTTACACCTTCTATATCCTGTGCATGTGACAAATAAACATAGATTTTATTTGATATAGTGGGTATTTACCAGAGACGTTAATGTGAATAAGAACATGACCTGCACCAAAGTCAGATTAGAATATAGGCTAAGGACAAGACTACCACTACTTTTTCATACTACTTTCCCCACTTTTAATCTCAATATTTGTTTGTTTACTACACTACCCTACTGTTTATTTAGCAGATGACCTCACACGTGAATCCTTAAAGAGATGGGTGGGGCTAAGGTAGACAAAGAAGAGCTCTCCAGTAAGTGTACCAAAATATCCACCGGCCATTTTCTTAAAAGTGGGGTTACAAGTTTATCAACTTTCAAAGCAGATATACTTTCCCATTGTTCTTCAACTGCAATGTATGATTTCCAATTCTCTAGCTCTGAGTCCATACTTTTATCCAATGTAAAAAACACTATTTAAAATGTTGCTACATAGGACCGAATCAAGGTGGTGGGTCACATATGTCATGAACACGACAGTGTCGGTTGTTTGGCTCTATGACATCCACAAGCTTCATGGCAGTCATCTGAACACTCTGTCGTGGAGGTCTTCTCACAAAACCGACTGTCTAGACTGAACCGGTAGAGCTACAAACAAATATGTCACCAATATCGAAAGGGGAAACTCTCACAAAATCAAAGGTGTCGGTAGTTCTTTTAGTACGTTTGCCAATCAGTTGTGCAGCCGGACTTATTTGCTATTCCTTTTTGCTTCTTCCCTTTCAACCATAACATTTTTCAATTCCTCATCAACCCATGGGGATTTAGCCGTTTTTGCAGTCAGTTTCTTAATAGATGCATGCTTATTAATAACTGGAAAAAGCTATTTCATAAATGCATCAAGTGAGGCTGGTTGCGCCTCATTTTGCACAACAGACTAGCAAATATTATTTACATATTCAGCATAGCAATCACTACAAAACACAGTTTTAAGCCCAGCCTTTGTAACTTAGTTTTTTCAAGATAGACTGTAGCTACTTTATTGTGATCACTACATCCTGTCACACCTGCTTCCGCTCTCCCTCCCTGGCGCTCAAGGGCGCCAGGCTGCCCTGCATTATGCACTCCTGTCACCATCATTACGCACACCTGCTCCCCTCATCACGCGCATCAGCGATTTATCACACTCACCTGGACTCAATCACCTGTGTGTATTTCCTCCCCTATCTGTTCCCGAGGTTGTCCCCCGTTTAAGCATTATTGTCGTATGTCGTTTTGTTACCTTGTTCTGACGCTGTTCCTGTCCTGTTCCATGTCCTTTCTTGATTAAATGTTCACTCTTCGTACCTGCTTCTCATCTCCAGCGTCGGTCCTTACAACAGCCGATGGGTGTGAATGCTGCTTTAGAGAAGATTTCTGCAGCATTATTAAAGACATGATCAATACACATAGATTATTTATTTCCTGTATTGTTTGTAGTAACCCCGGTAGGTTGACTGATTACCTGAATCAGATTGCAGGCACTGGTTACAGTTTGAAGCTGTTTCTTGAGTGAACCAGTCAATATTTTGGTCACCCAGAAAATATACCTCTCTGTTAATATCACACACGTTACCAAGCACTCACACATATTACCCGGATACTGACTGTTATTACTTGGTGTTCTATAGCAACTTCCCACAAGAACAGGTTTAGAATAGGTCCAATTGTATACACACAAAACTATTCAATTAAGTGGGTGAACGTACATTAAGTGGCAGTATTGTCTTGAGGGACTTTTAATGTTTAAATGTTTCCTGGACTAAAGCACCCTTTTAATGGAGACTGTCCTGGAAACTGCCCCCAAAATCTGTGGAACCCGAAACTTCAAGTGCATGATTTCAGTAAGCAGTAATGAAGATCAGAGTGGTCCTCAGCTGGGCTGGGCCTGGGACAGTCTCCCTCTCCTTCGCTTCTAGACTACTTCTGCCACAGTATGTTACAGAGTAACACCAATCTGAGTGAGATGGCTGAATGGCAGCGCAGACAGGAAGCATTCAGTCAGTCAGTCTGGCACCTCAGGTATTTCATATAGCTACTTACAGGAGTCCGAGCCTGGAATTCTACCCCCCTCCCTCTCTTCTCCCTTCCTTCCACCCTCCATCCTCGCCTCCCTCCACTCCTCCCCATCACCCCACCATTGCCCAAACCGTCGCAAACCTCCATTTCTCCATTCCTCATCAATGCCCCTTTTTGAGTTGCTGTTTGGGTAGAAATAGAAACATGGTGAATGAGAGGAGGACGAAGGCCAACATCCAATAGCAGTGGAAGAAGGAGAGGGTGGCAGGGAGGGAGAAAGGGTGGGAGGGAGGTAAAAAAAAAAGCCTGCTTGCTTCCATTTGTGGCAACCCAAGGTGATTCCAGTGGTGTTTCTGGGTATGTGAGAGTTAGTGTTCTGACTGTGTGCTCTCCATCCTGCTACCTTGCTCATACAATGGAGCTCTGTATGACCTAGTGGGGAATGCAGTGAGATGGCAGGGCAGTGGGGGAGCGAGGGAGGGAGGGAGGGATGTAAGGGGGCAGGGGGTAATGTTGGGGTGGGGTATGAAGACTAAGAACTGGAGGGATGGAGGGAGGGAAGGGGTAAGGAGGTGAGGTAAGGTAAGGTAAGGGGGCAAGGGGTAAGGGTACTGGGGTATGTACTGTAGGTATGAGAACTAGGAGGTGGGTATGAGAACTAGGAGGGGGTAAGGGTGGGGTATGTAGGGTGGGAGGGAGGGATAGAGTTAGAGAGGAAGGGGGGAAGAGGCAAGCAGGTCTTTCATTGACTCCAGTATGCGAGGAGAGGAGGCTCCCATGGTTTAGAGGGTGACTGGGTCTCTGAGAAGCAACCTGCCCAGCCAGGAGAGAGCAGAGGGGGGACAGAGAGGGGACTGAATGGGGACTGAGATGGGACTGAGAGGGGGACAGAGGGCATTGCAGGCTGGGAAAGACATGGCAGTGTTGGGCTGAAACATGGAGGTGTTGTAAAACATGAAGGTGTGATTTCTGTTGGGGTAGCTATGATTGTGAACTGTTGGAAGATAAAACCATGGCTGCTGGGTTGTAGACTGAATCGTGCTTTATGTTCACTGATGCCACAGGACTTTTGTGCCACTGCTGTAACTGTGTTTTAGGGTGGTACGGTCTGTCCAACTCATCAACGCGGGCACACTGCCTGCAGCCCCCGATGTCACAGGAAGGCCAAAAAACATCATCAAGAACATCAACCACCCGAGCCACGGCCTGTTGACCCTGTTATCATCCAGAAGGCAACGTCAGTACAGGTGAATCAAAGCTGGGACCGAGAGACTTAAAATCAGGTTCTATCTCAAGGCTATCAGACTGTTAAACAGCCATCGATAGCCAGCTACCACCCGGCTACTCAACCCTGCACCTTAGAGGCTGCTGCCCTTTGTACAGAGACATGGAATCACTGGCCACTTTAATAATGTTTACATACTGCTTTACTTAAAGCGTAATATCGTATTCTATTCTTCTGTATTTTAGTCAATGCCACTCTGACATTGGTCGATCTAATATTTATATATTTCTTAATTCCATTTTTTTACTTTTAGATTTGTGTGTATTGTTGTGAATTGTTAGATACTTCTGCACTGTTGGAGCTAAGAACACAAGCATTTCGCAATAACATCTGCTAAATATGTGTATTTGACCAATCAAATTTGATTTAATTAGATTTTACACATAGTCATCCTCCTTTAGTCTAAATCACCAGCAGGGTTGAGGTAAATTCAGTTCTCAATTCACCCAATTCAGGAAGTGAATTGAAATTACATTCACCTTGATAATCAGCCGAAAATGTAAGTGTAGAACTGGGAAAAAAAGCCTGCACACTGAGCAATTGGTTGACAACCCCTGTTGTTTCCCTATCTCTTGTTTGACTATAAGCTAGACCCTTACTACCCCTTACTAACCTTACTACTACTGCAGAGATTACAGAGCTCTGGTGTGGGGGAATCCCCCTGCAGGACATGCACATGTTCCCCTGAAAAATGCTGCCTGCTGAACGATCCACATCGTTGTACTTTTTAGTGTTTTACTCGATTCAGGGCCTTCAGAAAGTTTTCACACCCCTTTACTTTTTCCACATTTTGTTGTGTTACAAAGTGGGATTAAAATTGATTTAATTGTCATTTTTAGGTCAACGATCTACACAAAATACTCTATCAAAGTATGAAAAATAAAACACTAATATACTGTATATTAATTAGATAAGTATTCAACCCCTTGAGTCAATCAATACATGTTAGAATCACGTTTGCCAGCGATTACAGCTGTGAGTCTTTCAGGGTAAGTCACTAAGAGTTTTCCACACCTGGATCGTGCAACATTTTACCATTATTATTTTCTAAATTCTTCAACCTCTGTCAAATGGGTTTTGAGCATTGCTAAACAACCATTTGCAGGTCTTGCCATAGATTTTCAAGTAGATTCAAGTCAAAACTGTCTCGGACTCTCAGAAACATTCACTGTCTTCTTGGTAAACAACTCCAGTGTAGATTTGGCCTTGTGATTTAGGTTATTGTCCTGCTTAAAGGTGAATTCATCTCTCAGTGACTGGTGGAAAGCAGACTGAACCAAATTTTCTTCTAGGATTTTGCCTGTGCTTTTCTCCATTCTGTTTCTTTTTTATCGTGAAAAACTCCCCAGTTTTTAATGATTACAAGCATACCCATAACATGATGAAGCTACCACTATGCTTAAAAATATGGAGTAGTACTCAGTAATGTGTTGTATTGGATTTGCCAAAAACATAACATTTTGTATAAAAAAGTGAATTGCTCTGCCACATTTTGGAAACAGGATGCATGTTTTAGAATATTTTTTATTCTGTACAGGCTTCCGTCTTTCACTCTGTCAATTAGGATTGTATTGTGGAGTAACTGCAATGTTGATCCATCCTCAGTTCTCTCCTTTCACAGCAACTAAACTCTGTAACTCTTTTAAAGCCACCATTGGCTTCATGCTGAAATCCCTCAGCGGTTTTCTTCCTCTCCGGAAACTGAGTTAGGAAGGACGCCTGTATCTTTGTGGTGACTGGGTGTATTGATACACCAACCAAAGCCTAATTAATAACTTCACCATGCTCAAAGGGAAATTCAACGTCTGCTTTTATAAAATCTATCTACCAATAGGTTCCCTTCTTTGCGAGGCACTGAAAAACCTCCCTGGTCTTTGTGGTTGAAATTCACTGCTCTTCTGAGGGACATTACAGACAATTGTATATGTCGGGTACAGAGATAAGGTAGTCATTCAAAAAGCATGTTAAACACTATTATTGCACACAGAGTGAGTCCATGCAACAAATTATAAAAACTAATCAAAATGTTTTTGTCACATGCCCCGAATACAACATGTGTATATAGTGAAATGCTGTCTTACAAATCCTTAACCAACAATGCAGTTCAAGAAAGAGTTAAGAAAATAATTAACACAATAAAAGTAACACAATACAATAACAATAACGAGGCTATATTCAGGTGGTACTGGTACCGAGTCAATGTGGAGGCTATATACAGGGGGGTACCGGTACCGAGTCAATGTGGAGGCTATATTCAGGGGGTACTGGTACCGAGTCAATGTGGAGGCTATATTCAGGGGGTACTGGTACCGAGTCAATGTGGAGGCTACAGTGCCTTGCGAAAGTATTCGGCCCCCTTGAACTTTGCGACCTTTTGCCACATTTCAGGCTTCAAACATAAAGATATTAAACTGTATTTTTTTGTGAAGAATCAACAACAAGTGGGACACAATCATGAAGTGGAACGACATTTATTGGATATTTCAAACTTTCTTAACAAATCAAAAACTGAAAAATTGGGCGTGTAAAATTATTCAGCCCCCTTAAGTTAATACTTTGTAGCGCCACCTTTTGCTGCGATTACAGCTGTAAGTCGCTTGGGGTATGTCTCCATCAGTTTTGCACATCGAGAGACTGAAATTTTTTCCCATTCCTCCTTGCAAAACAGCTCGAGCTCAGTGAGGTTGGATGGAGAGCATTTGTGAACAGCAGTTTTCAGTTCTTTCCACAGATTCTCGATTGGATTCAGGTCTGGACTTTGACTTGGCCATTCTAACACCTGGATATGTTTATTTTTGAACCATTCCACTGTAGATTTTGCTTTATGTTTTGGATCATTGTCTTGTTGGAAGACAAATCTCCGTCCCAGTCTCAGGTCTTTTGCAGACTCCATCAGGTTTTCTTCCAGAATGGTCCTGTATTTGGCTCCATCCATCTTCCCATCAATTTTAACCATCTTCCCTGTCCCCGCTGAAGAAAAGCAGGCCCAAACCATGATGCTGCCACCACCATGTTTGACAGTGGGGATGGTGTGTTCAGCTGTGTTGCTTTTACGCCAAACATAACATTTTGCATTGTTGCCAAAAAGTTCAATTTTGGTTTCATCTGACCAGAGCACCTTCTTCCACATGTTTGGTGTGTCTCCCAGGTGGCTTGTGGCAAACTTTAAACAACACTTTTTATGGATATCTTTAAGAAATGGCTTTCTTCTTGCCACTCTTCCATAAAGGCCAGATTTGTGCAATATACGACTGATTGTTGTCCTATGGACAGAGTCTCCCACCTCAGCTGTAGATCTCTGCAGTTCATCCAGAGTGATCATGGGCCTCTTGGCTGCATCTCTGATCAGTCTTCTCCTTGTATGAGCTGAAAGTTTAGAGGGACGGCCAGGTCTTGGTAGATTTGCAGTGGTCTGATACTCCTTCCATTTCAATATTATCGCTTGCACAGTGCTCCTTGGGATGTTTAAAGCTTGGGAAATATTTTTGTATCCAAATCCGGCTTTAAACTTCTTCACAACAGTATCTCGGACCTGCCTGGTGTGTTCCTTGTTCTTCATGATGCTCTCTGCGCTTTTAACGGACCTCTGAGACTATCACAGTGCAGGTGCATTTATACGGAGACTTGATTACACACAGGTGGATTGTATTTATCATCATTAGTCATTTAGGTCAACATTGGATCATTCAGAGATCCTCACTGAACTTCTGGAGAGAGTTTGCTGCACTGAAAGTAAAGGGGCTGAATCATTTTGCACGTCCAATTCTTCAGTTTTTGATTTGTTAAAAAAGTTTGAAATATCCAATAAATGTCGTTCCACTTCATGATTGTGTCCCACTTGTTGTTGATTCTTCACAAAAAAATACAGTTTTATATCTTTATGTTTGAAGCCTGAAATGTGGCAAAAGGTCGCAAAGTTCAAGGGGGCCGAATACTTTCGCAAGGCACTGTATATACAGGGGGTACTGGTACCGAGTCAATGTGGAGGCTATATTCAGGGGGTACTGGTACCGAGTCAATGTGGAGGCTATATTCAGGGGGTACTGGTACCGAGTCAATGTGGAGGCTATATACAGGGGGTACTGGTACCGAGTCAATGTGGAGGCTATATTCAGGGGGTACTGGTACCGAGTCAATGTGGAGGCTATATTCAGGGGGTACTGGTACCGAGTCAATGTGGAGGCTATATTCAGGGGGTACTGGTACAGAGTCAATGTGGAGGCTATATTCAGGGGGTACTGGTACAGAGTCAATGTGGAGGTTATATACAGGGGGTACTGGTACAGAGTCAATGTGGACGCTATATTCAGGGGGTACTGGTACAGAGTTAATGTGGAGGCTATAAACAGGGGGTACTGGTACCGAGTCAATGTGGAGGCTATATTCAGGGGGTACCGGTACAGAGTCAATGTACCTTCTCCATTCCTGCCATTATTGAAAGAGATCGTGGTACCTCACATCTCAAAATAGGGCAACTTAATGTTAGATCCCTCACTTCCAAGGCAGTTATAGGCAATGAACTAATCACTTATCTTATCTTAATCTTGATGTGATTGGCCTGACTGATTCATGGCTTAAGCCTAATGAATTTACTGTGTTAAATGAGGCCTCACCTCCTGGTTACACTACTGACCCCGCGCATCCCGCAAAGGCGGAGGTGTTTTTTTTACAATAGCATTTTTTTTTTTTAAATGCAGTTTTCGTCTTTTGAGCTTCTAGTCATGAAATCTATGCAGCCTACTTAATCATTTTTTATAGCTACTGTTTACAGGCCTCCTGGGCCATATACAGCGTTCCTCACTGAGTTGCCTGAATTCCTATCGGACCTTGTAGTCATGGCAGATAATATTCACATTTTTGGTGACTTTAATATTCACATGGAAAAGTCCACAGAGCCATTCCAAAAGGCTTTCGGAGCCATCATCGACTCAGTGGGTTTTGTCCGACATGTCTCCGGACTACTCACTTCCACAGTCATACTCTGGATCTAGTTTTGTCCCATGGAATGAATGTTGTGGATCTTAATGTTTTTCCTCATAATCCTGGAATATCGGACCACCATGACACTGTCGCAAAGCTAACTAAAAAGCAGCATTCCCCAAGAGAGGATGGCTTTCACTTCAGCAGTAATACATTCCTGAACTTCTTTGAGGAAAAGATCATGATCATTAGAAAGCAAATTAAGGACTCCTCTTTAAATCTGCGTATTCCTCCAAAGCTCAGTTGTCCTGAGTCTGCACAACCCTGCCAGGACCTAGGATCAAGGGAGACACTCAAGTGTTTTAGTACTATATCTCTTGAAACAATGATGAAAATAAACATGGCCTCTAAACCGTCAAGCTGGATACTGGACCCTATTCAAACAAAACTACTGAAAGAACTGCTTCCTGTGCTTGGCTCTCCTATGTTGAACATAACAAACGGCTCTCTATCCACCGGATGTGTACCAAACTCACTAAAAGTGGCAGTAATAAAGCCTCTCTTGAAAAAGCCAAACCTTGACCTAGAAAATATAAAAAACTATCGAATCGAAATATATCGAATCTCCCATTCCTCTCAATTTAAAAAAAAGCTGTTGCGCAGCAACTCACTCTTCCTGAAGACAAACAATGTATACGAAATGCTTCAGTCTGGTTTTAAGACCCCATCATAGCACTGAGACTGCACTTGTGAAGGTGGTAAATTACCTTTTAATGGCGTCAGACCGAGGTTCTGCATCTGTCCTCGTGCTCCTAGACCTTAGTGCTGCTTTTGATACCATCGATCACCACATTCTTTTGGAGCGATTGGAAACCCAAATTGGTCTACACGGACAAGTTCTGGCCTGGTTTAGATCTTATCTGCCGGAAAGATATCAGTTTGTATCTGTGAATGGTTTGTCCTCTGACAAATCAACTGTAAATGTCGGTGTTCCTCAAGGTTCTGTTTTAGGACCACTATTGTTTTCACTATATATTTTACCTCTTGGGGATGTCATTCGAAAACATAATGTTAACTTTCACTGCTATGCGGATGACACAGCTGTATATTTCAATGAAACAATGGTGAAGCCCCAAAATTGCCCTCGCTGGAAGCCTGTGTTTCAGACATAAGTAAGTGGATGGCTGCAAACTTTCTACTTTTAAACTCGGACAAAACAGAGATGCTTGTTCTAGGTCCCAAACAAAGAGATCTTCTGTTGAATCTGACAATTTATCTTGATGGTTGTACAGTCGTCTCAAACAAAACTGTGAAGGACCTCGGCGTTACTCTGGACCCTGATCTCTCTTTTGACGAACATATCAAGACTGTTTCAAGGACAGCTTTTTTCCATTTACGTAACATTGCAAAAATCAGAAATTTTCTGCCCAAAAATAATGCAGAAAAATGTATCCATGCTTTTGTTACTTCTAGGTTAGACTACTGCAATGCTCTACTTTCCGGCTGCCCGGATAAAGCACTAAATAAACTTCAGTTAGTGCTAAACACGGCTACTAGAATCCTGACTAGAACCCCAAGATTTGATCATATTACTCCAGTGCTAGCCTCCCTACACTGGCTTCCTGTTAAGGCAAGGGCTGATTTCAAGGTTTTACTGTTAACCTACAAAGCATTACAAGGGCTTGCTCCTACCTATCTCTCTGATTTGGTCCTGCCGTACATACCTACACGTACGCTACGGTCACAAGGCGCAGGCCTCCTATTTGTCCCTAAAATTTCTAAGCAAACAGCTGGAGGCAGGGCTTTCTCCTATGGAGCTCCATTTTTATGGAATGGTCTGCTTACCCATGTGAGAGACGCAGACTCTGTCTCAACATTTAAGTCTTTTTTGACGACTCATCTCTTCAGTAGGTCCTATGATTGACTGTAGTCTGGCTCAGGAGTGTGAAGGTGAACGGAAAGGCACTGGAGCAACAAACCGCCCTTGCTGTCTCTGCCTGGCCGGTTCCCGTCTCAATTCAATTCAATTCAAGGGGCTTTATTGGCATGGGAAACATGTGTTAACATTGCCAAAGCAAGTGAGGTCGATGATATACAAAAGTGAAATTAACAATAACAATTAACAGTAAACATTACACATATAGAAGTTTCAAAACTATAAAGACATTACAAATGTCATATTACGTATATATAAAGTGTTGCAACGATGTACAAATGGTTAAGGGTACACAAGGGAAAATAAATAAGCATAAATAAGGGTTGTATTTACAATGGGGTTTGTTCTTCACTGGTTGCCCTTTTCTTGTGGCAAGAGGTCACAAATCTTGATGCTGTGATGGCACACTGTGGAACTTCACCCAGTAGATATATGAGTTTATCAAAATTGGGTTTGATTTTCGAATTGTTTGTTGATCTGTGTAATCTGAGGGAAATATGTGTCTCTAATATGGTCATACATTGAACAGGAGGTTAGGAAGTGCAGCTCAGTTTCCACCTCATTTTGTGGGCAGTGTGCACATAGCCTGTCTTCTCTTGAGAGCCAGGTCTGTCTACGGCGGCCTTTCTCAATGCCAAGGCTATGCTCACTGAGTCTGTACATAGTCAAAGCTTTCTTAAGTTTGGGTCAGTCACAGTGGTCAGGTATTCTACCACTGTGTACTCTCTGTTTAGGGCCAAATAGCATTCTAGTTTGCTCTCTCCACTGGGATTCTCTGCCTCTAACCCTATTACAGGGGCTGAGTCACTGGATTACTGGTGCTCTCTCATGCCATCCCTAGGAGGGGTGCATCACTCCAGTTTCAACTGTTCTGCCTGCGGCTATGGAACCCTGACCTGTTCACTGTGATTACTATTATTTGACCATGCTGGTAATTTATGAACATTTGAACATCTTGGCCATGTTCTGTTATAATCTCCACCCGGCACAGCCAGAAGAGGACTGGCCACCCCTCATAGCCTGGTTCCTCTCTAGGTTTCTTCCTAGGTTTTGGCCTAGAAAGGCCAAAGGGAGTTTTTCCTAGCCACCGTGCTTCTACACTTGCATTGCTTGCAGGTGCATTGCTTGGGGTTTTAGGCTTGGTTTCTGTACAACACTTTGATGTGTCAGCTGATGTAAGATGTAAATACATTTTATTTCTATTTAATTTGTACATGTAGGTAGGGATAACGTGACTATGCATTGATAATAAACAGGGAGTAGCAGCAGTGTAAAAATGTAAATAGTCCGGGTCACATTTGAGTAATAGTTCTGCAGCCTTATGGCTTGGGGGTAGAAGCTTTAAAGGAACATTTTCGACATAGACTTGGCGCTCCGGTACCACTTGCCGTTCAGTTGCATAGAGAACAGTATATGACATGGGTGACTGGAGTCGTTGACAATTTTTAGGCCTTCCTCTGACACCGTCGAGTATATAGGTCCTGGATGGCAGGAAGCTTGGCTCCAGTGATGTACTGGGCTGTAGGCACTACGCTCTGTAGTGCCTTACGGTCGGAGGCTGAGGAGTTTCAATACCAGGCAGTGATGCAACCGATGCTCTCGATGCTGCAGCTGTAGAACTTTTTGAGGATTTGGGGACCCATTCCAAATCTTTTCAGTCTCCTGAGGGGGTAAAGGTTTGGTCGTGCCCTCTTCACGACTGTCTTGGTGTGTTTGGCCCATGATAGTATGTTGGTGATGTGGACACCAAGGAACTTGAAACTCTCTTCCTGCTCCACGGGATGTTAATGATGTTAATGGGGGCGTGTTCAGCCCTCATTTCCTGTAGTCCATGATCATATCCTTTGTCTTGCTCATGTTGAGGGAGAGGTTGTGGTCTTTGCACAACACGGTCAGGTCTCTGACCTCCTGCCTATAGGCTGTCTCATCGTTGTTGGTGATCAGGCCTAACACTGTTGTGTTGTCAGCAAACTTAATGATGGTGTTGGAGTCAGGCTTGGCTACGCTGTTGTGGGTGAACAGGGAATACAGGAGGGGACTAAGCATGCACCCCTGAGGGTTCCCCGTGTTGAGGATCAGCGTGGCAGATGTGTTGTTACCTACCCTTACCTACCCACCTGGGGGAGGTGTTTAGTCCCAGGGTCCTTAGCTTAGTGATGAGCTGTGTGGGCACTATAGTGTTGAACGCTGAGCTGTAGTCAATGAACAGCATTCTCACATTGGTGTTCCTTTTGTCCAGGTGGGAAAGGGCAGCGTGGAGTGCGACATCTGTGTATCTGTGTACATTGCGTCATCTGTGTATCTGTTGGGGCAGTATGTGAATTGGAATAGGTCTAGGGTTTCTGGGATAATGGTGTTGATGTGAGCCATGACCAGCCTTTCAAAGAACTTCAAGGTTACCGCCGTGAGTGCTATGTGGTCATTTAGGTCATTTAGGCAGTTTACCTTCGCTTTCTTGGGCACAGGGACTATGGTGGTCTGCTTGAAACATGTAGATCTTACAGACTCGGTCAGGGAGAGGTTGAAATTGTCGGTGAAGACACTTGCCAGTTGGTCCACGCATGTTCTGAGTACACGTCCTGGTTAACAGTCTGGCCCTGTAGCCTTGTGAATGTTGACCTGTTTAAAGGCCTTGGTCACATCGACTATGGAGAGGGTGATCACACAGTCGTCCGGAAAAGCTGGTGCTCTCATGCATGCTTCAGTGTTACTTGCCTCGAAGCAAGCATAAAAGGCATTTAGCCCATCGTGTCACTGGGCAGCTCGTGGCTGTGTTTCCCTTTGTAGTCCGCAATAGTTTGCAAGCCCTGCCACATCCGACTAGGGTCAGAGCCGGTGTAGTAGGATTCAATCTTAGTCCTGTATTGACGCTTTGCCTGTTTGATGGTTCATCTGAGGGCATAGCAGGATTTCTTATAAGCGTCCGGATTAGTTTCCCGCTCCTTGAAAGCAGCAGCTCTAACCTTTAGCTCGGTCTGGATGTTGGCTGTAACCCATGACTTCTGGTTGGGATATGTACGTACAGTCACTGTGGAGACAACGTCGTTGATGCACTTAATGATGAAGCCGGTGACTGATGTGGTGTACTCCTCAATGCCATTGGATGAATCCCCCGTAGCATGTTGGCTGGACTACATTGGTGATTTCACACCTTCCTTGAGATCTGAAGCCAACTGTAACTCAGATTTACAGTATCTTGTTGGCTTTGAGTGGCGTGTGTTGTTGTGGGGAAGGTTGTGAGTTCATGCTCCAGACGGGGCAGAACTGAATAAACTCCATATGTACTTGGTCATTAGTTGGCCTAGCGGGCAGTCTAAGCATCTGACTGTAGTTGATGAGGTAAGTATTTAGTAGCACTGCACAATGAGACAGGAAATCAGTTCACTGCGACAGCAGGGAGAAGTAGAAGCAGACAACTCAAACATGCTGAAGTGATTTCAGAAATAATGATGAATTGTTTATCTTTTTAAAAAAGTGAGAAAAAAGTACAGTGGTATTGAGCGTGAGAGGTCTTGAAAGTGTGGGGGTAAAGGACATGCCTGTGTGTGTGTGCATTTGCATCTGTGTGTGTGTGCGCGTGTGACACACATTGATGTCCATGTGATTTACATGAGAGTGTGAACCTACCCTACCAAACTAACACATTATGAATTCTCCACATCTGTGTGTTTGTGACGTCGCCCCCTTGTGGAAGGAATGCACTACACATAACACTCTTCTCTTACTGGCTGACAAAGCTCCACACAACCTTGTCAGCAAAACAGCCCAAATCCTCTAAAGCGCCTTAACAATGGACAATTAAACAAAAAGAAACAGGAATTAAGGACATTTCAGCCAAACTCCAGACATTATACCAGACTTCCTTTGCTGTCATTAGTTAGCTGTTTGTTTGTAATGGACTCGTGGAGGCCTACCATTGGCTACAAGGAGAGTCCTATGGCTTGAAGTGTCTTTCCATTGTCCTTCAGACCTCATAGACCTGGCTGTAACATAACCCACTTTTCACACCCCTTGCAACATTGACAGAACACACTTTGAAGACCTGCTACTAACTGTCTTTGTGTGGTGTTACTGACTTACCAGAAGCATTGCTCTAAAAAAGCTTCATTGAGACTCAGCAGAATCCTATGGGTTCAGTTAAAGTCCTACTTATGAGCCGTTTGCTCTCTGTGTGTGTGTGTGTGTGTGTGTATGTATGTGTGTGTGTGTGTGTGTGTGTGTGTGTGTGTGTGTGTGTGTGTGTGTGTGTGTGTGTGTGTGTGTGTGTGTGTATGTGTGTATGTGTGTGTGTGTGTGTGTGTGTATGTATGTGTGTGTGTGTGTGTGTGTGTGTGTGTGTGTGTGTGTGTGTGTGTGTGTGTGTGTGTGCGTGTGTGACACAGTCTAACGAAGGAAGTGTGAATAAAAAATGAGAGGAAAGTAAAACGTGCAGTATGACGTTAAGACTAGATTGAGTGTTTACGCAGTAGCCTACATCAATGCCTGACACATATCTGAGGTTGGAAAAGGTAGGCTGGAAATGGTAAGGGGACTACTGTAAAGAACAGAGTATGCCACTGTTGTGTATTGGATCACCTGCATGTTTTAAAATGACGCCCCATTTCAACAGAATTAGAATCGGTTTGAGTTTGGATGGTAACAGGTAGTAAAACACCAGACAGTGAATACAGCCAGTCAGCCAGACAGCCAGTCAGTCAGTCAGCTAGTCAGTCAGTCAGCTAGTCAGTCAGTAAGCAGCCAGTCAATCAGTCAGTCAGCGTTAGGCCATCAGTCATTCAGCCAGAATGCCGTTAGTCTGTGAGTTAGAGGCAGGCATTTTTAGGCTATAACATTAGCTGCAGTCTAATTGACAACAAATCTGTGGTTCTCTATCAGTCATATCAGCATTAAATCTGTTTTTATGGAGTGTGTGGGCATGTGAGCGCCGTCCACAAGCGAATGTGTGCACAGGGATGTGTGCATTAGCTGTACTGTGGTATAGTGATGCACCGACATCATATCTATCATCTAGGTATCTTTCCTCTCCTCCCTTGGGCCACACCTAAAACAATTAGACTTAATTGAAGTGGCAGAATTCCAGTCTGGGAGAAAGATACTATGGATGGCTATCTTTTACCAGTCTACCCGAGAGAGAGACTTCTACCAGATAATTCACCAGGGTAAATCCGCTCACTGACACAATCCGTTTCCATTCAGTTCAGAGTTCACTCACACATGGCTAAAAGCTGTCTCTGTATCGAAAAGCAATGTGCTGAATAAGATGTCACTACTGATATAGAAACCAGGACAGATTAAATGGTTTGTAGCGACAATATAGCTCTTGGGAGTTTTAAACACCAAATGGTTATTTTTGTAATAATCACACATATTCATTTCATTCTTTTCTTGACCTGAAGTGACCTTTAAGTCAACTTTAATTTACACCAAAGGAACAACAAATATTTACTTTTATAGGGAACCTAACATTTTCACTGGACACTAATAACAGGCATTCTGAATTATAATGATGAAGAAACCAATAGAGAAAACAATGGTGGATCTGTCTCACTAACACCGCCTGGGTTTTTAGAATGGTTGGGATATTTGTAGAGAGAGAGAGAGAGAGAGATGTGTTTCAAACGCTAGCCAAACATTTGCTATACTGGATCAACTGTTAGAGGAACAGGCACAGCATCCAGGGCAGGCAAGCCACAGATCCCACACAGTCAGGCAGTCACAACCAGGGCATGGGGACATGTGGCAGGAGAAAAGGAGCTTGTCTTGTCTCATTCTTCCGGCCTCTAGCCTAGAGAGTTTACCTGTGGGAGCAGCACAGGCAGAGTGGTAGTAGTGCTTTAACTAACTTCAGCTATGTGGATGTGTCTCTCTAGACTCTAGAGAGACACGGGGGTGGAACTTTAAAAGTGGAGATCTTTAACAGGATCGGTGTCCCCCCAACGAGACGGTTAAGCTAACGTAGGCTAATGTGATTAGCATGAGGTTGTAAGTAACATGAACATTTGATTCCCACGGGGGGAACAGTTTGAAAAAGTAAGAAAAAATGTATGCTCTGGATAAAACCGTCTGCTAAAAGGATTTAAATGAATGTGTTACTTAATATGTTTCCACAGGCTACAGTAGTAACGGCCAAATTCTATATTTTATGAAAAAAACGTGTATTTTTTTTAAACCTAAAGGGATCTTAAAATTCTAAATCAAATGAATAAATGATCCATGGTATGACTATCTTAAAACAATTCCATATGTTAGCTTAGTACCGCCCCTTTTAGAGGCTAAAACATCTACATTATTAGTATTTTTTTAAAGAAGAAACAACACAACGATCCTGGATATTCAGAACCAGGAAAGAACACATCTGACACACACAAAAAAGAGAAATCTAAACTGTTGCGCCTCCGGCCTTGTTCATCTGAATAGGCAGAAACGTGCCTGAATCCCTCTCCGGTCTGCATGTGAGACAGTCAGAGAAAATAGATCAGTCGATCTGTCTTCCGTGTCAGCTGAGAGGCAGGAAGCGTAGCCCAGTACTGCTGCTGCTGTACTTCCTCTAGCCGTCTGAGGCCTGCTTGTTAGATTAGGAGTTCTAGTGAGAAAGAGCTGTTTACTGACTGGCCGTTCCACTGTGCTCTGCTCTGTCAGACAGTCAGCTGCTTGCACAGTAGCTATAGGAATGATTCCAATACTGTAGATACTAGCTATACATACTAGCTATAGATACAAGCTATAGGAATGATTCCAATACTGTAGATACTAGCTATACATACTAGCTATAGGAATGATTCCAATACTGTAGATACTAGCTATACATACTCGCTATAGATACTAGCTATAGGAATGATTCCAATACTGTAGATACTAGCTATACATACTCGCTATAGATACTAGCTATAGGAATGATTCCAATACTGTAGATACTAGCTATACATACTAGCTATAGATACTAGCTATAGGAATGATTCCAATACTGTAGATACTAGCTATAGAGACTAGCTGTGGATACTAGCTATAGATACTAGCTGTAGATACTAGCTATACATACTAGCTGTGGATACTAGCTATGGATACTAGCTATAGATACTAGCTATAGATACTAGCTGTAGATACTAGCTATACATACTAGCTGTAGATACTAGCTGTAGATACTAGCTATAGATACTAGCTATAGATACTAGCTGTAGATACTAGCTATACATACTAGCTGTAGATACTAGCTATACATACTAGCTATAGATACTAGCTATAGATACTAGCTATACATACTAGCTTTACATACTAGCTATAGATACTAGCTGTATATACTACCTATAGACACTACCTGTAGATACTAGCTATATTTACTAGCTATAGATACTAGCTATACATACTACCTGTATATACTAGCTATAGGAATGATTCCAATACTGTAGATACTAGCTATACATACTAGCTATAGATACTAGCTATAGGAATTATTCCAATACTGTGATACTAGCTATACATACTAGCTATACATACTAGCTATAGATACTAGCTATAGATACTAGCTGTAGATACTAGCTATATTTACTAGCTATAGATACTAGCTATATTTACTAGCTATAGATACTAGCTATCGTCATAGGATTCCACCTTTCCAACAAGTCAATTCGTAAAATTTCTGCCCTGCTAGAGCTGCCCCGGTCAACTATAAGTACTGTTATTTTGAAGTGGAAACGTCTAGGAGCAACAACGGCTCAGCCGCGAAGTGGTAAGCCACACAAACTCACAGAACGGGACAACCGAGTGCTGAAACATTTTTCCGGGGGGGGGTTATTCCTAAATCCCCTCTAGTCTTCTCTCAGAATGTGAAATTGTTCCTTACAGGCCTAATAGCCATGTGAGTTAGCAGGAAAAAGGCTCTTTCTGAATGAGTCCGGGTGAGTAAACAGAGAGCCATTGAACACAGCTAAGCCAGTCAGTCTAATGTTGTTTACTGGAACCCTGCCAGGCTGCAACTGGCTGAATCAAGCACATGATGGAGCAGGGAGTGCAGTGGGCATGGTCGGCCGGTCTCCCCCACTGAGAAGGCCCCCACTGGGGAGAGACGCATGAGGTGAGGTGGTGCATGGGTGGATTGGTTAGACACACACGATCGCACACGCAAACAACCCAGACCAATAAGAAATCTGTTAAGCCACTCAAAACTGCTATTTTAGTAAATTAATAAATCCAATATTTAGTTCTACAGTTTAGTTCTCTTCTTCTCCCTCTCCCCTCACCTCTCTCCTATTCCCACCCCTCTCTTCCCTTACCCCTCACCCCTATTCCCTATTCCCTCACCTCTGACCTCTCACCTCTCACCTCTCTCCCCTCTCCTCTTACCCTTCTTCCCTCACGCCTCTCCCTTCACCCCTCTCCACTGACCCCTCACTCTCTCACCAATCACCCCTCACCTCTCACCCAATACCTCTCACTCATCACCCTCACCTTCACCCCTCTCCCGCTCACATGAGATTGTTGAAAGGGAAAGGGGGATACCTAGTCAGTTATACAACAGAATGCATACAACTGAAATGTGTCTTCCGCATTTCACCCAACCTCTCTGAATCAGAGATGTGCGGGGGCTGCCTTAATCGACATCCACGTCTTCGGCGCCCGGGGAACAGTGGGTGAAGTGGCTACTTCAACTTGGAAAGAGACTTCTGCAAGTCTGAGCGGAAAAAATACATAATTATGAAACAGAGATATGAACATAGGAATCATCAAGGCTATATTCTAGACCACCCATCAGAGCTACTGGATATCTATTGAACCTTAATTTGCTCATTCTGTACTTCTTCCAAATAGGATATGCTTGAAGAAGTACTGTACTTCCCTTTAATTATTACAGTACTTACTCTGTTCCGGAGAGGTAAGAAGGAACTTCTCTTTAATTATTACAACACTGACTCTGTTCCGGAGAGGTAAGAAGGAACTTCCCTTTAATTATTACAACACTGACTCTGTTCCGGAGAGGTAAGAAGGAACTTACCTTTAATTATTACAACACTGGCTCTGTTCCGGAGAGGTAAGAAGGAACTTACCTTTAATTATTACAACACTGACTCTGTTCCGGAGAGGTAAGAAGGAACTTACCTTTAATTATTACAGCACTGACTCTGTTCCGGAGAGGTAAGAAGGAACTTACCTTTAATTATTACAACACTGACTCTGTTCCGGAGGGGTAAGAAGGAACTTACCTTTAATTATTACAGCACTGACTCTGTTCCGGAGAGGTAAGAAGGAACTTACCTTTAATTATTACAGCACTGACTCTGGTCCGGAGGGGTAGAAAGGAAAGAGTCTGTATGATGGAGGAAGTGAGAATACCACATCACATCGTCTGATCATGGTATTCCTTGATACCATGCTGATACCATACCATGCTGCTAAGTTTTAAATGACAAAGTCTCTCCCATTCTCTCTCTCTCTCACTCAATTCAATTCAATTCAATGGACTTTATTGGCATATGTTGACATTGCCAAAGCAAGTGAAATGGGTAAACAAAAGTGAAATAAACAATAAAGAGTGAACTGTAAATATGACACTCACACAAGTTCCAAAAGAATAAAGACATTTCAAATGTCATATTATGTCTATATACAGTGTTGTAGCGATGTGAATTGTGTGAATTCATGGTTGGTGAACGGACCCCAGACATCACAACCGTAAAGGGCAATGTGTTTTTAGCCAGATCCTAATTTGTATGTTCCTTCTGATGGCATAAAAGATCCTTTTTGCCTTGTCTCTCAAATCGTTCACAGCTTTGTGGAAGTTACTTGTGGAGCTGATGTTTAGGCCAAGGTATGTATAGTTTTTTGTGTGCTCAAGGACAAAGGTGTCCAGCTGGAATTTGCATTTTGTGGTCCTGGCAACTGGACCGTTTTTGGGACACCGCTATTTTTGTCTTACTGAGATTTACTGTCAGGGCCCAGGTCTGACATAATCTGTATGGAAGAGCTAGGTGCTGCTGTAGGCCCTCCTTGGTTGTGGACAGAAGGACCAGATCTGTATATTTTATAGGATACCATCAACACCACAGGCCTTTTGGGATTGGAGGGTTTGTATTTTGTCCTATAGTTCATTCAATGTATTTAAAGAATCCAGTGGGTTCTGGTAAACTGTATCGTTGATTCTAAGATTTGTAATTGATCTGGTATATGTTTTTGCTGTTTTTGTCTTTGTTATAGAGCCAAAATGTTTGGCGAAGTGGTTTATCCACACCTTCGTTTTAGATTGATAACTCTTGTTTGTTTAGTGTTTTCTAATTTTCCCAGAAGTCGTTAGATTCCATAGATTTTTCAATTACATGCTCAGGTTGCCCAGCCCGGCGGTGATACAATCTTCGGCAAAATCATTCGCAAGGAGATTCCTGCAAAAATATTATTTGAATATGAGCTGTCATCGTTAAAGTCTGATGTGCTGTTCCTTCTTTTTTTTTCTTTTTTTTCCCGTAGTGTATTTCTGTATTGTTTTAGTGATTGACCATAGTGAAGGCGTAGACTCAGGTTTTCTGTATTGTTTTAGTGATTGACCATAGTGAAGGCGTAGACTCAGGTTTTCTGGGTTCCTATGGTTTAGCTTGGACAGGTTTCTCAATTTCATACTTAGGATTTTTGCGTTCTTCATCAAACCATTTGTCATTGTTTTTAATTTTCTTAGGTTGACTGCTTGACATTTTTAGATTTGAAAGGGAAGCTGAGATGTCAAATATACTGTTTAGGTTTTCTACTGCCAAGTTTACACCTTCACTATTACTGTGAAATGTTTGTCCAGGAAGTTGTCTGAAAGGGATTGCATTTGTTATTCCCTAATAGTTTTTTGGTAGGTTTCCACACTAGATTCCTTCCACCTATAGCATTTCTTAATACTGTTCAGTTCCTTTGGCTTTGATGCCTCAATGCTCTGTTCAGGTATGCTGTGATTTTGCTGTGACCTGATAGGGGTGTCAGTGGGCTGACTGTGAACGCTCTGAGAGACTCTGGGTTGAGGTCAGTGATAAAGTAATGTACAGTACTACTGCCAGGGGATGAGCTGTAGGTGTACCTACCATAGGAGTCTCCTTCGAAGCCTACCAGTGACTATGTACAGACCCAGTGTGTAACAGAGCTGTAGGTGTACCTACCGTAGGAGTCTCCTCGAAGCCTACCATAGACTATGTACAGACCCAGTGTACATAGTCAAGCTACAGGAGGTGTGACCCGTTTTGTCATAATTGTGTCTGGAGGGGCATATTTGGGAAGGAATACTGTAACCTCAAGGTAGGTGTTTGTACCCCTGTGTGCTGAGGGTGTCAGGATCTTGTCTAGTTCTGGCATTTAGGTCGCCACAGACTAGTACTTGTCCCTGGGCCTGGAAATTGTTGATCTCCCCCTCTAGGATGGAGGAGCTGTCATCGTTAAAGTATATGGATTCTATTGGGGGGATATAGGCACACATGAGGACATTTTTCTCTGTTAATTAATTTCTAGCCAGATGTAAAATGTTCCTGTTTTGACTAAGTTAATAAAGTGGGTTAGGTCTGCCAAATTAGCATACCCCCTAAGTCTCTTCCATGTTTCACACCTGGTAGTTTGGTGGATGGGACTACCAGCTCTCTGTAACCTAGAGGAAAACCAGTGGGTCCATCTCCTCTATACCATGTTTCTTGAAGGATGACAATGTCTGTATTTCTGATTTCTTTGCTGAAGTCTGGGTCCCTGCTCTTTAGGCCAAAAGGAAGATGACCTCAGACCATGTATATATTCCAGGATGAGATAGAGACTCTCTCTCTCTCCATTCTATCCATTCTATTCAGAACCTCAAGGGGTTGCACCCTCTGTGGAAATGGTTCTACATGGAATCCCAAAATGTTCCAACTGGAACCAAAAAGGGTTCTTCAAAGGGTTCTCCTATGGTGACAGCATAATAATACTTTTTGGTTACAGGTTATCCTTTTTTGGTTCTAGGTATAACCTTTTTGGGTTCTATGTAGAACCCTTCCCACAGAGGGTTCCACATGAAACCCCAAAAGGTTCCAAAAAAAGGGTTCACCTATGAGGACAAAACCTTTTTTTTGTGAAGGGCAAGGAGGAAATGAAGAAAGCTCTTCTTGTTAGATTTGTCAGAATTCTACAGAAAGGCTGAAAGTTGTTGACTGGACCAGGAATAACGCCTTGGGTTTAGATTTTCCCTGTTCAGGTCACGTGGTCGAGAATAAATCCTGGCCCTAGTCATTGGGACCGATAGCTGTACAGAGTAATCCTTCAATGAATGTGGCCAGTTTTTTTTTTATTGAACGCAGCAATTGTAAGTCCATTGCTCTGGAGCAAGTGTCTGTCTACTTAATGAGTTAAACGTGTTACCACAGAGAGTAGCAGGGCGTCACTGAGGGTGGTGGGTGGTCACTCAGCCTAGCAGCTAGCTGGGTCTCTCTCTCTCCCTGGGTGGCAGAAAGACAAGGAATGTCTCTTGTTTTCGGATTTGATCAATGTCTCAAATGAGCTGTGAAATCTCTCCAACTATTTACACTTGTCACTCTCTCTCTCTCTCTCTCTACAGTATACACAACTCCATTCTCACCATTATCATACCAAGGCCAGCATCCCGTAGTCACCTCTTCACTGTTGATGTTGAGACTGGTGTTTTGCGGGTACTTTTTAATGAAACTGCCAGTTGAGGACTTGTGAGGCGTCTTTTTCTCAAACTAGACACGAATGTACTTAGATATTCCATAAAGAAATCTGCCGTTTCCAGCTACAATATTCATATACAACATAACATTGTCTACACTGTATTTCTGATGAATGTGATGTTATTTAAATTGACAAAAAAGTGTGCTTTTCTTTCAAAAACAAACTTTGGAACGGCAGTGTATGTGTTCCTCTTGTCCAGGTGTGAAAGGGCAGTGTGGAGTGCAATAGAGATTGCATCATCTGTGGATCTGTTTGGGGGGTATGCAAATTGGAGTGGGTCTAGTGTTCCTGGGATAATGGTGTTGATGTGAGCCATGACCAGCCTTTCAAAGCACTTCATGCCTACAGACGTGAGTGCTACGGGTCGTTAGTCATTTAGACAGGTTACCTTAGTGTTCTTGGGCACAGGGCCTATGGTGGTCTGCTTGAAACATGTTGGTATTACAGACTCAGACAGGGAGAGACTGAAAATGTCAGTGATTTTTAAAGGTATTACTCACATTGGCTGCGGAGAGCGTGATCACACAGTCATCCGGAACAGCTGGTGCTCTCATACATGTTTCAGTGTTACTTGCCTCGAAGCGAGCATAGAAGTAATTTAGCTCGCCGGAAGTCTCGTGTCACTGGGCAGCTCTCGGCTTTGCTTACCTTTGTAGTCCGTAATAGTTTGCGAGCCCTACCACATCCGACGAGCTTCGGAGCCGGTGAAGTACGATTCGATCTTATTCCTGTATTGACGCTTTGCCTATTTGATGGTTTGTCAGAGGGCATAGCCGATTTATTATAAGCTTCCGGGTTAGAGTCCCGCTCCTTGAAAGCGGCAGCTCTACCCTTTAGCTCAGTGCAGATGTCACCTGTAATCCATGGTTTCTGGTTGGGGTATGTACTGTACATACAGTCACTGTGGGGACGACGTCATCAATGCACTTATTGATAAAGCCAGTGAATGATGTGGCGTACTCCTCAATGCTATCAGGAGAATCCCGGAACATATTCCAGTCTGTCATAGCAAAACAGTCCTGTAGTTTAGCATCTGCTTCATCTGACCACTTTTTTATTGACTGACTCACTGGTGCTTTCTGCTTAAATTTTTGCTTGTAAGCAGGAATCAGGAGGATAGAATTATGGTCAGATTTGCCAAATGGAGGTCGAGGGAGAGCTTTGTTTGAATCTCTGTGTGTGGAGTAAAGATGGTCCAGAGGTTTTTGGAATTGTCTGGACTCAGTCGATTCTGCATGTGAAGTAGCTGGATGTGGAGGTTCTGGGCTGGCTTGGTTACCTGTGGTCTGTGGTTGTGAGGCCGGTTGGACGTACTGCCAAATTCTCTAAAGCGACGTTGGAGGTGGCTTATGGTAGAGAAATTAACCTTCAACTCTCTGGCAACAACTCTGGTTGACATTCCTGCAGAAAGCATGCAAATTTCACGCTCCCTCAAAACTTGAGACATCTGTGGCATTGTGTTGTGTGACAAAACTGCACATTTTAGCGAGGCCTTTTATTGTCCCCAGCACAAGGTGCACCTGTGTAATGATCATGCTGTTTAATAAGCTTCTTGATATGCCACACCTCTCAAGTTATCTTAGCAAAGGAGAAATGTTCAGTAACAGGAATATAAACACATTTGTGCACAACATTTGAGAGAAATAACCTTTTGGTGCATGGGACCTACACTTTACATGTTGCGTTTATATATTTGTTCAGTGTAATATGCTATACATACTTTTATATTTTGTATCTCTTTTTTGGAATTACAGATAGTCAGTAAATGTGGATCTGGTTTGTGGTTGGTGTACAGTGAGATATGTACAGAACAGTACATTATAGTTTAATATGCTATGAGGGATATGCTACGAGGGACACATGCCTGTGGTCCATAACATATGACACTGTGGTGTTGGGGCACTGTTTGTACACAGACATGTAAACAGAACATGTCTGGAGTTGTCCTCGGACAAGATTTTCTAGAATTCACGAAGTGTCTTTCAATCGTTTTTCATGAGCCTCTATTTTAGAGCTTTGCCTGAAATACCTTACCTCCAATTATATCAGACAACTGCTGTGTGTTTTGGGATTGTAAATAAAGAGATACATCAGCATTGCATACCTACCCGTAGGGTTGATATACTATATTGTACCTCATACTTTGGAGAGAACTCTCTCACAACTGATAGAGTTGAGATGGCACCTCTTTGTGAATGGTTTCCAGTTTCCCTTTCACACCTTCAGTGCATCCAGACTCAAGACAGACAACGAGACAGTTAATACAGACATCATGACAGTGAATAAAATCATGACAGTTAATACAGACATCATGACAGTTAATAACATCATGACAGTTCATACAGACATCATGACAGTTAATAACATCATGACAGTTCATACAGACAACATGACAGTTAATAACATCATGACAGTTAATAACATCATGACAGTTAATACAGACAACATGACAGTTAATAACATCATGACAGTTAATAACATCATGACAGTTAATAACATCATGACAGTTAATAACATCATGACAGTTAATACAGACATCATGACAGTTAATAACATCATGACAGTTCATACAGACAACATGACAGTTAATAACATCATGACAGTTAATACAGACAACATGACAGTTAATAACATCATGACAGTTAATAACATCATGACAGTTAATAACATCATGACAGTTAATAACATCATGACAGTAAATACAGACAACATGGCAGTTACTACTGACAGACAACAAGAGAGTTAATACAGACAGACAACAAGACAGTTAATACTGACAGACAACAAGAGAGTTAATACAGACAAGACACATAATATAGACAAGAGAGTTAATACAGACAGTCAGAGCCGAATGAAGAACCGCTATATATCTTCATAGCAATCCACACAAACAACAAGACCAATCAATGGTAAACCAGCCTACCATATAACCCATCTTGATAGTAACAATAAGCTTTAAGTCTCTCGTTAAAATAACAACTAACCATGAGTGAATGTGACATTGTGCTCACTGTTATGGTTGTCAGTCGTGTCGCTGAGACACAGGGTAGCCCGTCTCTGATCTTACCACACCGTTAGAGGTCAGGGGCTGGGTTCCCCGGGTTCCTCCCAAAATGAATCAAGACAGGTCTTCAGTATAGAAAGGAGGAGACAGACTACCCACACTCTCTCAATGTCTCTCCTTTTGACCTGAAAAGAAAAGACAGCCAGAGGAAACACATTCTCCCTCTGTCTGTTGACTCTGTGTATATGATCCCCATGTTGCTTTTGGATGGGCCATAGAGGATCTCTCTGCTCCAGGGTAAAGAATCCAGATGTTGCCCATATTTCAGTAGGAGAGGGGGCATAGACATTGCCCATATTTCAGTAGGAAAGGGGGCATAAACATTGCCCATATTTCAGTAGGAGAGGGGGCATAGATATTACCCATATTTCAGTAGGAGAGAGGGCATAGATATTATCCATATTTCAGTAGGAGAGGGGAGATAGACGCTGCCAATATTTAATTGAGAAAGGGGCAGAGAGCAGCATTGTCTCCTCATTTCTGCCAGGGTTGCCCCCTCTAACATCTCTTTTTCAGGACCCGCAAAAATCCAAATAACTTCACAGATCTTCACTGTAAAGGGTTTAAACACTGTTTCCCATGCTTGTTCAATGAACCATAAACAATTAATGAACATGCATCTGTGGAATGGTCGTTAAGACACTAACAGCTTGCAGACGGTAGGCAATTAAGGTCACAGTTATTAAAACTTAGGACACTAAAGAGGCCTTTCTACTGACTCTGAAAAACACAAAAATAAACATGCCCAAGGTCCTTGCTCATCTGCGTGAATGTGCCTTAGGCATGCTGCAGGGAGGCATGAGGACTGCAGATGTGGCCAGGGCATTAAATGTCAATGTCCATACTGTGAGACGCCTAAGACAACGCTTCAGGGAGACAGGAAAGCCAGCTGATCGTCCTCGCAGCTGATCGTCCTCCTCAGTGCTCAGACTGTCCACAATAGGCTGAGAGAGTCTGGACTGAGGGCTTGTAGGTCTGTTGTAAGGCAGGTCCTCACCAGACATCACCGGCAACAACGTCGCCTTTGGGCACAAACCCACCGTCGCTGGACCAGACAGGACTGGTAAAAAGTGCTCTTCACAGACAAGTCGCGGTTTTGTCTCACCAGGGGTGATGGTTGGATTCACATTTATCGTCGTAGTAATGAGCGTTACACCGAGGCCTGTACTCTGGAGCAGGATCGATTTGGAGGTGGAGGGTCCATCATGGTCTGGGGCGGTGTGTCACAGCATCATCGGACTGAGCTTGTTGTCATTACAGGCAATTTCAACGCTGTGTGTTACAGGAAAGACATCCTTCTCCCTCATGTGGTACCCTTCCTGCGGGCTCATCCTGACATGACCCTCCAGCATGACAATGCCACCAGCCATACTGCTTGTTCTGTGTGTGATTTTCTGCAAGACAGGAATGTCAGTGTTCTGCCATGGCCAGCGAAGAGCCCGGATCTCAGTCCCATTGAGCATGTCTGGGACCTGTTGGATCGGAGGGTGAGGGCTAGGGCCATTCCCGACAGAAATGTCAGGGAACTTGCAGGTGTCTTGGTGGAAGAGTGGGGTAACATGTCACAGCAAGAACTGGCACATCTGGTGCAGTCCATGAGGAGGAGATGAACTGCAGGACCTAATGCAGCTGGTGGCCACACCAGATACTGACTGTAACTTTTGATTTTGACCCCCCTTTGTTCAGGGACACATTATTCAATTTCTGTTAGTCACATGTCTGTGGAACCTGTTCAGTTTATGTCTCAGTTGTTAAATTTTGTTATGTTCATACAAATATTTACACATGTTAAGTTTGCTGAAAATGAGCGCAGTTGACAGTGAGAGGACGTTTCCTTTTTTTATGAATTTACACAATGGGAAAATTAAACTTTAAACATGAGGTGGGAATTAGTTGATATACAGCAGTTTATCCAGTGCCATAGAGATGTTTAACCCCTTTGAACCCGAGGCCATTGTCTTACTCATACAGTATCTAGCTTTGTCATGCAAGTAATGCCAAACGGACAGACAACCATACCGTAGTATTCAAGCTTCACTAATAGATATGAGGCAGTACAGTATATCACCTTAATGTAATGACAATATTTTTCCATAAGATTCTGTTAGTTTGTTATTTCAGTGTTGTTATGATACAACTCATACCTAAATAAACTCTCTGTGGCCACCTCCTTTTCAGAATAAGGTTTTTCTCAAAGCTCATTATCAACATCTGTAGCAGCCTGCCAGAGGGAAAATGTTATTAAAACAACAGTCAGAAATTCTTCAACCCTAAGACACTGAAAAAATAAACAAAGCAAGATGAGGTCAGCAAAGAAAAAGGGATTTTCTAACGCTTTACTGTGTGGTATTTCAGCAAATCTCCTGCATGTGAAAATCTAAACAATTACTCAACAAAAAAGACCATGGACACAAAGTAAGTAAACCAAATGTAAATGCACTTTGACTCCGTCGGAGGGTTGGAGGGGCTTGGGGGAATGGAGGACAATAAACAATACCCACACACCCTCCTTTGAAAGGTCTATGACAAAAACAAATAGTCCTGGTCGTTGTAGGGTCCTAGCTGTATTAATGACTCCTGGTCCTGCTAGGGTCCTAGCTGTATTAATGACTCCTGGTCCTGCTAGGGTCCTAGCTGTATTAATGACTCCTGGTCCTGGTAGGGTCCTAGCTGTATTAATGACTCCTGGTCCTGCTAGGGTCCTAGCTGTATTAATGACTCCTGGTCCTGCTAGGGTCCTAGCTGTATTAATGACTCCTGGTCCTGCTAGGGTCCTAGCTGTATTAATGACTCCTGGTCCTGCTCGGGTCCTAGCTGTATTAATGACTCCTGGTCCTGGTAGGGTCCTAGCTGTATTAATGACTCCTGGTCCTGCTAGGGTCCTAGCTGTATTAATGACTCCTGGTCCTGCTAGGGTCCTAGCTGTATTAATGACTCCTGGTCCTGGTAGGGTCCTAGCTGTATTAATGACTCCTGGTCCTGCTCGGGTCCTAGCTGTATTAATGACTCCTGGTCCTGGTAGGGTCCTAGCTGTATTAATGACTCCTGGTCCTGCTAGGGTCCTAGCTGTATTAATGACTCCTGGTCCTGCTAGGGTCCTAGCTGTATTAATGACTCCTGGTCCTGGTAGGGTCCTAGCTGTATTAATGACTCCTGGTCCTGGTAGGGTCCTAGCTGTATTAATGACTCCTGGTCCTGCTCGGGTCCTAGCTGTATTAATGACTCCTGGTCCTGGTAGGGTCCTAGCTGTATTAATGACTCCTGGTCCTGGTAGGGTCCTAGCTGTATTAATGACTCCTGGTCCTGGTAGGGTCCTAGCTGTATTAATGACTCCTGGTCCTGCTAGGGTCCTAGCTGTATTAATGACTCCTGGTCCTGGGTCCTAGCTGTATTAATGACTCCTGGTCCTGGTAGGGTCCTAGCTGTATTAATGACTCCTGGTCCTGGTAGGGTCCTAGCTGTATTAATAACTCCTGGTCCTGGTAGGGTCCTAGCTGTATTAATGACTCCTGGTCCTGGGTCCTAGCTGTATTAATGACTCCTGGTCCTGGTAGGGTCCTAGCTGTATTAATGACTCCTGGTCCTGCTCGGGTCCTAGCTGTATTAATGACTCCTGGTCCTGGTAGGGTCCTAGCTGTATTAATGACTCCTGGTCCTGGGTCCTAGCTGTATTAATGACTCCTGGTCCTGGTAGGGTCCTAGCTGTATTAATGACTCCTGGTCCTGCTCGGGTCCTAGCTGTATTAATGGCTCCTGGTCCTGGTAGGGTCCTAGCTGTATTAATGACTCCTGGTCCTGGTAGGGTCCTAGCTGTATTAATGACTCCTGGTCCTGGTAGGGTCCTAGCTGTATTAATGACTCCTGGTCCTGGTAGGGTCCTAGCTGTATTAATGACTCCTGGTCCTGCTCGGGTCCTAGCTGTATTAATGACTCCTGGTCCTGGTAGGGTCCTAGCTGTATTAATGACTCCTGGTCCTGGTAGGGTCCTAGCTGTATTAATGACTCCTGGTCCTGGTAGGGTCCTGGCTGTATTAATGACTCCTGGTCCTGCTCGGGTCCTAGCTGTATTAATGACTCCTGGTCCTGGTAGGGTCCTAGCTGTATTAATGACTCCTGGTCCTGGTAGGGTCCTAGCTGTATTAATGACTCCTGGTCCTGGTAGGGTCCTGGCTGTATTAATGACTCCTGGTCCTGGTAGGGTCCTAGCTGTATTAATGACTCCTGGTCCTGGTAGGGTCCTAGCTGTATTAATGACTCCTGGTCCTGGTAGGGTCCTAGCTGTATTAATGACTCCTGGTCCTGGCAGGGTCCTAGCTGTATTAATGACTCCTGGTCCTGGTAGGGTCCTAGCTGTATTAATGACTCCTGATCCTGGTAGGGTCCTAGCTGTATTAATGACTCCTGGTCCTGCTCGGGTCCTAGCTGTATTAATGACTCCTGGTCCTGGTAGGGTCCTAGCTGTATTAATGACTCCTGGTCCTGCTCGGGTCTATTAGAGAAGCTAATGTTTTCCATTAGAGAAGCTTTATGAAACTGTTTGTCTCTGCATCGGACCTTACTTTGCAATTGCAGTGGTTCATCCAAACATTATCCATGGAGAGATGGAGGGAGGGAGGGATGCTGGGAGGGAGAGATAGAGGGAGGGATGTTGGGAAAGAGGGAGGGGGAGATGGAGGGATGGAGGGAGGAGGGACGTGGGAGGGAGAGATGGAGGGAGGGATGTTGGGAAAGAGGGAGGGGGAGATGCTGAGATGGAGGGATGATGGGATGGAGGAATGTGAGATGGGGGTATGGTGGGAGGAGGGTCGCTGGGAGGGAGAGATGGAGGGATGATGGGAAAGAGGGAGGGGAGATGGAGGGATGATGGGATGGAGGGAGGGAGAGATGGAGGGATGATGGGAAAGAAGGAGGGGGAGATGGAGGGATGATGGGAGGAGGGACGGTGGGAGGGAGAGATGGAGGGATGATGGGAAAGAGGGAGGAGGAGATGGAGGGATGATGGGATGAAGGGATGGTGGGATGGGGGTATGGTTGGAGGAGGGACGGTGGGAGGGAGAGATGTAGGGATGATGGGAAAGAGGGAGGGGGAGATGGAGGGATGATGGGGAAGAGGGAGGGGGAGATGGAGGGATGATGGGAAAGAGGGAGGAGGAGATGGAGGGATGATGGGAAAGAGGGAGGGGGAGATGAACGGATGGAGGGAGGAGGGACGTGGGAGGGAGAGATGGAGGGATGATGGGAAAGAGGGGGGGTGGAGAGGGAGGGATGATGGGATGAAGGGATGGTGGGATGGGGGTATGGTGGGATGAAGGAATGGTGGGATGGAGGGACAGTGGAATAGTTGGATGGAGAGGTGGTGGAATGGTGGGATGGAGGGATGGAGAGATGGTGGGAGAGAGATGGAGGGATGGATGGTTGGTGGGATGTTGGGATAGAGGGATGGAGGGATGGTGGGATGGAGGGATGGTGTGATGGTGGGATGATGGGTTTGAGAGATGGTTGATGGAGGGCTGGATGGTGGGATGGAGGAGTGGTGGGATGTAGGGATGGTGGGATGTTGATGGAGGGATGGATGGTGGGATGGAGGGATGGAGTGTTGGGTGGAGTAATGGAGAGATGGTGGGAAGAGAGATGGACAGAGGGATGGACGGATGGTGGGATGGTGGAATGTAGGGATGGTGGGATGGATGGTAAGTAGGGATGGTGGGATGGATGGATGGTGGGATGCATGTAAGGATAGTGGGATTAAGAAATAGTGGGAGGGAGAGATGTAGGGAGGGAGTGATGGAGAGTGGTATAGTGGGATGGAGAGATTTTGGGAGGGAGAGATGTAGGGAAGGAGTGATGGAGAGTGGGATAGTGGGATGGAGGGATGGAGAGATGGGGGGTGTGACGGAGGGATGGAAGGATGGTGGGATGGCAGGATGGATGGCGCGTTTGAGCGATGGAGGGAAGGAGGGATGGTGGGATGGAGAGATCGAGTGAGGGAGGGAGGGAGAGATGGAGAGATGGAAATGTATTGATGGTGGGATGGGAGAGAGGGATGGTGTGAAGGAGAGATGGAGGGATTTAGTAATGGATGGATGGTTGGATGGAGGGATGGAGAAATTGAGGGATGGTGGGATGAGAGATGGATGGTTGGATGGAGAGATGGTGGGAGGGAGCGAGGGAGGGACATAGAAATGGAGGGAAGGAGGGATGGACAGAGCAATGGTGGGATGGAGGAATGGTGGGATGGAGAGATGGAGGGATGGAGATATGGATGGTGGGATGGAGAGATTGAGTGAGGGATGGAGGGAGAGATGGAGAGATGGAAATGTATTGATGGTGGGATGGTGGGATGGAGAGAGGGATGGTGTGAAGGAGAGATGGAGGGATTTAGTAATGGATGGATGGATGGTTGGATGGAGGGAGGGAGGGATGGAGAAATTGAGGGATGGTGGGATGAAAGATGGATGGTTGGATGGAGAGATGGTGGGAGGGAGCGAGGGAGGGACATAGAGATGGAGGGAAGGAGGGATGGATAGAGAAATGGTTGGATGGAGGAGAGATGGATGGTGGGATGGAGAGATGGAGTGATGGAGAGAGGTAGAGATGGATGGAGGATGTAGGGATGGTGTGATGGAGAGATGGATGGTGGGATGGAGAGATGGAGTGATGGAGAGAGGTAGAGATGGACGGAGGATGTAGGGATGGTGTGATGGAGAGATGGATGGTGGGATGGAGAGATGGAGTGATGGAGAGAGGTAGAGATGGACGGAGGATGTAGGGATGGTGTGATGGAGAGATGGATGGTGGGATGGAGAGATGGAGTGATGGAGAGAGGTAGAGATGGACGGAGGATGTATGGATGGTGTGATGGAGAGATGGATGGTGGGATGGAGAGATGGAGTGATGGAGAGAGGTAGAGATAGACAGAGGATGTAGGGATGGTGTGATGGAGGGATGGAGGTGGTCAATGCATCTGTGAGACCGAGGAGTGGATGCTTCATCCTCCAGGTATGAACAATTTAATTTGCTACAGCCGCAGGAGGAGAGAAGGAGAGGAGATGATCAGAGTGGGGGAGCAAGGTCCCTCTCAGTTTTCCTCCTCCTGCCTGTTGTCTGTCCATTTCAGCACATTCTTCAACCCAGATAATTGTTTCACATTCCATTCACACACAGCATTCTGGCTGGCACCTATTCAACACATTATCAGATTAAACCAGATTAGATAATAAACTATCTCTAACAAACATGTTTGTTTTTTTGCTCACAAGATTTGTTGTGTTAATCAGATGGCTGTATTCTTTATTTTTGTTGTAGAGGATTTCAATTTATACAAGCAAACTGTTGATGTTGGAAAGGACATACTTCTGTACTATATCAAACATAGCAATTTAATGATTGTGTTAGAGGCCTTATGCTCTGAGAAAGCAGTCTTCTCATCCAGAATCCCACGGAAGCCCAGTGCCTTGATGAGCAAAGTCAACACCCTCCCAGGCTCAGGCTCTCATCATAATGTCTGTCTGTCGTTTCCTCACAAAAACTTTCCTTGCAATGTCTGACCCAATTAGGACCTCTGTGCTGTGTTCTTTCATCTTGTGGCCAATTACCACACACGCCCAGGCACCGAACACAATAATAAAAACATTAACTAATAATCAAGGCCTTTAAAGCGTCTCTGAACTGAGAGATGAGGACACAGCAGAGGTCAGAGAAACAAAGAAACATTTCTCTCTTCAGGAAACAGGAAGTTCCATCTCCACTGGGCGGTCTGATTCCGAGACGCCTTAATCAACATAAATAAATAAAATAAACCATTTCCAAGACATAGAATGTGCTAATCGGAAGCCGAGAGAAGCACAGAGAGGCCACCCAAAGTTCTGTTATTTGTTTCATCATCCATCTGTTTGGTCTTTATCCTCAGTTTCAAAGCGAGCTGCTGTATCCAAGGAAAACAGAGAAAGAAAGACACTTTTGAATTTAGATATACATTTTTATGGACATCTGACTCTTATGTTTTTAATTAGATCTCACCGTTTTCCCTGGTCAAGTCACTAATTTAGAAAAAATATACATCATGCTGTCTCTAATCCTCTGCAGTTGACATTTAAGTGTCTGTTTTTAACAGGGCTACCTGACCATCTCTTCCCTTCCTCATTTACCTTTACTCTAATGGCAGGTTAGGGAAAGTAGTGTAGTAATTTAGGAGGGGTGGAGGGGAGGAGTAGGGGTGGGGGAGAGGGGTGGGGTCTAAACCTCAGGAAAAACCTGTGGAATGATAGAGCATGGCTGTAGTTAACTGACTGACTGACTGACTGAATGACTGACTGACTAACTGACTGACTGACTGACTGACTGACTGACTGACTGACTGACTGACTGACTGACTGACTGACTAACTGACTGACTGACTGACTGACTGACTCAATGACTCAATGACTGACTGACTGACTGACTGACTGACTAACTGACTGACTGACTGACTCAATGACTCAATGACTCAATGACTCAATGACTGACTGACTGACTGACTGACTGACTGACTGACTGACTAACTGACTGACTGACTGACTGACAATGACTCAATGACTCAATGACTGACTGACTGACTGACTGACTCAATGACTGACTGACTGACTGACTGACTCAATGACTGACTGACTGACTGACTAACTAACTGACTGACTGACTGACTGACTCAATGACTCAATGACTGATTGACTTACTTACCGGCTAATTGCCTAACAGACTTGGGTGTACGCTCTATTTTAAATCTTTCTAATGTGTTTACACTAGCCTGCCTGAAGTGCCAGATGGGCGGGGTTTGCACTTCTGCAACTGTTCTATTGGTTCCATTGCACCTGGCAAGTATTTGACATGATTTTAAATAGTATTTGAACACAGGTCTATTGACAGATATCAATCAGTGTCCCAGCTTTCAGTTGGACGTAATGAGAGTGACGTTTCAGGGCGGTACTCAGCTCTGCTTCGCTCTGATCGAAGCAATTAGGACGTATGTCATCACCTCCCTCCCTCTCAATACTCATCTTTCTAATTTATTTTCATTCCTCATCTCTTCCCTCCCTCTCAATCCTCATCATCTTCCTCACTCCTTTTCATTCCTCATCACCTCCCTACCTCCCAATCCACATCATCTCCCTTACTCCTTTTCATTCCTCATCTCCTCCCTCACCCTAAGTCATTTCCTACCTCCCTCCCTCTCAGTCCTCAGTTCCTACCTCCCCTCTCTCAGTCCTCATCATCTCCCTCACTCATTTTCATTCTTCATCTCCTACCTCACTCTCAGTCATTTCCTACCTACCTCCCTCCCTCTCAATCCTCATCATCTCTCTCACTCCTTTTCATTCATCATCTCCTCCCTCACTCAGTCATTTCCTACCTCCCTCCCTCTCAGTCCTCAGCCACTACCTCCCCTCTCTCAGTCCTCATCACCTCCTTCCTTCTCTGTCCTTATCACCTCCCTCCCTCTCAGTCCTAACCACATCCCTCCCTTCCCTATACTCTCACCTCTCTCCTCCCCTTCCCTCCCCTCTCACCTTTCTCCTTCCCTTCCATCTCACCTCTTTCCTCTCCTTCCCTTCCCTCCCCTCTCACCTTTCTCCTTCCCTTCCATCTCACCTTTTTCCTCTCCTTCCCTTCCCTCCGCTCTCACCTCTCTCCCTCCCTTCCCTCCTCTCTCCCTCCACTCTCACTTCTCACCTTCCCTTCCCTCCTCTCCACTCTCACCTCTCGCCTTCCCTTCCCTCCGCTCTCACCTCTCTCCCTCCCATCCCTCCTTTCTCACCTCTCTCCTTCCCTCTCACCTGTCTCCTGTCTCCTTGCCTTCCCTCCACTCTCACCTGTCTCATTCTCTCCCCTCCACTCTCCTATTCTTCCCTTCCCTCCACTCTCACCTCTCTCTTCCTTCCTATTCCTTAAATCTCCACTTTCACTTTTCTTCTCTCCCTCTCTCTTACCCTCCCTCTCCACTTCTCTCTCTCCATTCCTCTCCTCTCATCTTTCTTACCCTCTCCCTCTACCCCTCTCCTCTCTCTTACCCTCTCTCTCCACTCCTCTCTCTTATCCTCTCTCCACTCCTCTCTCTTAGCCCCTCTCTCCACTCCTCTCTCTTACCCTCTCTCTCCACTCCTCTTCATGGCCTGTGAGGTCTGGGGTCCGCTCACCAACCCAAAAAAATCACAAAATGGGACAAACACCAAATTGAGACTCTGCATGCAGAATTCTGCAGAAATATCCTCTGTGTACAACATAGAACACCAAATAATGGTTGCAGAGCAGAATTAGGCCGATACCCGCTAATGATCAAAATCCAAAAAAGAGCCGTTCAATTCTACAACCACCTAAAAGGAAGCGATTCCCAAACCTTCCATAACAAAGCCATCACCTACAGAGAGATGAACCTGGAGAAGAGTCCCCTAAGCAAGCTGGTCCTGGGGCTCTGTTCACAAACACAAACAGACCCCACCGAGCCCCAGGACAGCAACACAATTAGACCCAACCAAATCATGAGTAAACAAAAAGATAATTACTTGACACATTGGAAAGAATTAACAAAAAAACTGATCAAACTAGAATGATATTTGGCCCTAAACAGAGAGTACACAGTGGCCCGAATATCTGACCACTGTGAATGACCCAAACTTAAGGAAAGCTTTGACTATGTACAGACTCAGTGAGCATAGCCTTGCTATTGAGAAATCAAATCAAATCAAATGTATTTATATATCCCTTCGTACATCAGCTGATATCTCAAAGTGCTGTACAGAAACCCAGCCTAAAACTCCAAACAGCAAGCAATGCAGGTGTTGAAGCATGTTGGCTAGGAAAACTCCCTAGAAAGTCCAAAACCTAGGAAGAAACCTAGAGAGGAACCAGGCTATGAGGGGTGGCCAGTCCTCTTCTGGCTGTGCCCGGTGGAGATTATAACAGAACATATTAGAGACACATATTTCCCTCAAATTACACAGATCCACAAAGCATGCGAAAACAAACCCAATTTTGATAAACTCAAATATCTATTGGGTGAAATACCATAGTGTGCCATCACAGCAGCAAGATTTGTGACCTGCTGCCACAAGAAAAGGGAAACCAGTGAAGAACAAACACCATTGTAAATAAAACCCATATTTATGTTTATTTATTCTGACATTTGAAACATCTTTATTCTGTGAGTGTAATGCATACTGTTAATTGTAATTGTTTATTTCAAATTAGATTATTATATATTAACATATGTTTCCCAGAGAGAGAGAGAGAGAGAGAGAGAGAGAGAGAGAGAGAGAGAGAGAGAGAGAGAGAGAGAGAGAGAGAGAGAGAGAGAGAGAGAGAGAGAGAGAGAGAGAGAGAGAGAGAGAGAGAGAGAGAAGAGAGAGAGAGAGAGAGAGAGAGAGAGAGAGAGAGAGAGAGAGAGAGAGAGAGAGAGAGAGAGAAAGCAAAAGAAAGAGGAGGGCATTGTAACTGAACTGGGCCAGGGGATGGGAATCAAGACCGGTCCTGTCGGTCATGAGGGAGAGATGGAGGGTGAGGGGAGCAGAGCGGAGAGTGATGCCCATCCAGGGCTCCTCATTCATGGGCTGCTGGATCTGAACAGTGGGCCTCTGTGTGTGGAGGTGAAGGCCACTGGGAGATGCTATCTTTACCACTGATACAATGGCTTCATAGACAGACCCAGCTCACTCAGACAGAGGGTAGGGTACGGCACGGAGCTACAGTCAGGAAAAGATTGCCACCTAGTGGTCGACAGATTCACTGACATGTTCAGATGCAGAAGCGATTCTGATTTTTTGAGCATGCAGTAGTGACAGAAAGTAAGATAGGAGTAGGTTCTCTAAAAACACAGACAGAATATACCCCCAGGCAAAGACACATAAGCATGCACACGAGCGCATGTCTGGGGACACACACACAGACATCCCAGCTAGCACATAACATACATAACATATGTTTCTGAGATCTTTAAGAGAGTGTGCAAGTCCTATGGTTATTTGCATATAACCTTCCCACAGTGTTCTGGGAATGGTACAGGATACCCAGTTAGCACACATGTCCTGAGAACCATATGTGTCTTAGGTGGGAATGTCAGAACTTGAGCAAAACGTTTCCTACAGATTGGTTCTATTGGTTCTATTTAAAGTCATGTTCTCAGAACATTCAGAGAACGTTAAGAAACAACGTTCTTCTGTGTGAATTTCAGTACGTTTTCGGCAGGTTTCCTCATTGTTCTATTTAAAGTCATGTTCTCAGAATGTTAAGAAAACATTCCATGAAAACATATGCGTTTCGTTCTCAACGTCAACAAAACTGTGTTGTGTTGTGCCCACTAAATGGCCACACCTGATCTTAATGAGAGCTTGTTTCTTTTGAAATGTTTGGATTGCTTGGATTGACTAAAATGAACAGCTTTGTATGAGTTTAAATAACATGGCATGCTAGCTCCATCCTGGTGGTGCGGTGGACTAATTCCATGTATAGAGAACAGAACATCCAAGGTTTGACTCTCACTGACGCTGTGCAACAATGGAAAACAAATGTGTTTGCATGATTAATGCCTCAGCAAATGAATTTCCATGAGTCTTATCTGTGCTTGGTTCAAACCAGTTAACCCAAGCTAAGCAGTATTATTAAAAGTCTTATTGAAACATGTTCTCAGAACAACTTAATTACCTTCAAATAACGTTAATGAACCTTCCAGGAAAACGTTCAGGGAACCACGTTAAAACGTTCTCAGAACCTCAATGCAACCTAAAAATGTATGTTCTCGTAAAAGGCAACATTTTCACTTCTGTTCTCAGAATGTTTTAAAAAAATGCAGTTTTACCAGTCAGAAAACGCATGACTTCGTTCCCAAAACCAATGGGAAACCAAAAACTTCCAACAAACCAAATGTGCTAGCTGGAAGATACAAGGAAGCACACACAAATTCGTATTAATTTGTACACACTCATTGCTCTTGTCATTAATTATTGTCCTTCTGTGGCAGTTGGTGCATGGAAATATAATATGTCATTCTCTTTACAATATATGGTTTAGTTGCCCAGTAATTTCCTCTCTCAGTAGTCAGTACTCTGGGAGCCCCAGGCTTAGTGGCTTTGGATGCATAGTGGATACAACTATTTCCCTTGGAACACTCTGAATCCTTTCTCATGACGGGACGTTTTGGCAGTTTGGGTGAGGAGGGAGGAAAGGAGAGGGAGAATGGAACATTTTACCATCCAAACAGTGAGAAGAGAAACCAGGTGTCTAAGGACTGATTTACACAAGGACAATGTATTGTAACAGCTCCCTTAGTGACCAGAGTGACCTTAATGGATTCCAAGTTTAAAGAACCTCTGTATTTTGTCAAGAAGGAAACTCCGCATCAGGATAATAATTTCTTATCCTCTTTCTCTCTCCTCCTCCCCACTCTCTCTAAACTTCTCTCATCAGCTTCCCTTCGCTCTCATTTTCTCTCTCCTTCCCCTCTCTTATTAACCTCTCTCCTTCCCCTCTCTCCTTCCCCTCTGTCCTTCCCTTCTCTTATTAACCTCTCTCCTTCCCTTCTCTCCTTCCCCTCTCTTATTAACCTCTCTCCTCCCCTCTCTTATTAACCTCTCTCCTCCCCTCTCTTATTAACCTCTCTCCTCCCCTCTCTTATTAACCTCTCTCCTTCCCCTCTCTTATTAACCTCGCTCCTTCCCCTCTCTCCTTCCCTTCTCTTATCAACCTCTCTCCTTCCCCTCTCTTATTAACCTCTCTCCTTCCCATCTCTTATTAACCTCTCTCCTTCCCCTCTGTCCTTCCCTTCTCTTATTAACCTCTCTCCTTCCCCTCTCTTATTAACCTCTCTCCTTCCCTTCTCTTATTAACCTCTCTCCTTCCCCTCTCTTATTAACCTCTCTCCTTCCCTTCTCTTATTAACCTCTCTCCTTCCCCTCTCTCCTTCCCCTCTCTTATTAACCTCTCTCCTTCCCTTCCCTCTGCTCTCACCTCTCTCCTTCCCTTCCCTCTGCTCTCACCTCTCTCCTTCCCTTCCCTCTGCTCTCACCTCTCTCCTTCCCTTCCCTTCACTCTCACCTCTCTCCTTCCCTTCCCTCTGCTCTCACCTCTCTCCTTCCCTTCCCTCTGCTCTCACCTCCCTCCTTCCCTTCCCTTCACTCTCACCTCTCTCCTTCCCTTCCCTCTGCTCTCACCTCTCTCCTTCCCTTCCCTCTGCTCTCACCTCTCTCCTCTCCTTCCCTCTGCTCTCACCTCTCTCCTTCCCTTCCCTCTGCTCTCACCTCTCTCCTTCCCTTCCCTCTGCTCTCACCTCTCTCCTCCTCCCTATTTATTATGTCTCCCCAGTCACTTTCATTCTCTCCCTCTCTCTCCACTCCTCTCTCTCCACTCCTCTCTCCACTCCTCTCTCCACTCCTCTCTCCACTCCTCTCTTTCCACTCCTCTCTCTTGCCCCCTCCTCTCTACTCCTCGATCTTTTCTCCCTCTCATCTTTCTTCTCTCCTCCCCCTCTTTAGCCCCTCTCTCCTCCCCCTCTTTTACATTCTCTCTCTCCTCCCCCTTTCACACTATGCCACACAATACCAGTCAGCTGATGCTTGCAAAGCAAACTCCATAATTACTTTTCTGGAATTCCGGAAATTTGCCTGGAATAGAATTCCACAATGTTTCCTATGTCTGGTTACAGTAGTCCATTTTTAATTGCATGTTATAAATCGTAACATCAAAAAAGGAAAAGACAACCATAAGTCCAGGCAAGCCTTAAAATAAAATGCCATAACAATAAGACAAATTGGTCAAGACGGTGATTTGAGCTCAGTGTGGTATTAGGGTAGCCTGTAGGTTTGCAAAGCTATTATTGGGGCTAAATTAAAGCAAATGTTTTATGGTAATCCTCTAGCCTCACACAATCACTGACCCAGAGAAACCATGACCCACAAAACAGCAGTAGACCAGTAGTTACAGACTAGACCAGCACAGGCAAGCAGGCATCACGCACTAACTATTCCTTCTCCAGCCTCCAAATATGTGTTACACAGCATCACATTACTCAGGGTATTTTGCTTTGCTGAAGCAGAGTAGCTACCAGACCTGGGTTCACATACCAACTGAAATAATTTCAAATACGTTGAACGTTTGCATCAGCCTGCCTGGAGTTTGAAATGTGCAGGGGTTACACTTTGGAGGCATTTATATTGGTTCCGTTGCGCCAAGAAAGCTAAAATCAAGGCCAGATAAAGTATTTGAAATGGTTTCAGATGTTATCTGAACCCAGATTTGTTGAAGCGAAGGCAGAGTACACTCATTACAGAGGCAGCAGCAGGAAACGAAGCAGAAATAATAAGAAGGAAAATGTGCAAATTAAACCACCTGTTATTTAGGATTTCATCCCAACTGGCACCCTATACCCCATAGGACTCTGGTCAAAGTAGTGCCCTATACCCATAGGACTCTGGTCAAAGTAGTGCCCTATAGCGCCCTATTCCCCATAGGACTCTGGTCAAAGTAGTGCCCTATACCCCATAGGACTCTGGTCAAAGTAGTGCCCTATACCCCATAGGACTCTGGTCAAAGTAGTGCCCTATAGCGCCCTAATCCCCATAGGACTCTGGTCAAAGTAGTGCCCTATACCCCATAGGACTCTGGTCAAAGTAGTGCCCTATGGCACCCTATACCCCATAGGACTCTGGTCAAAGTAGTGCCCTATGGCACCCTATTCCCCATAGAGCTCTGGTCTCAAGTAGTGCACTATGGCACCCTATTCCCCATAGAGCTCTGGTCTCAAGTAGTGCACTATGCGGGGAATAGGGTGCCATTTGGAATTCTGCCTTAATCTGTAACAACCAGCTGAGAGGTTGGCAGAGAGCTGACTGGTCTCCAATACGAGACGTCTCTGTCTGTGAACAATTTTCATTCTTTTAGCTTTGGACTTATTTACCACCTCATTAATAAAATTAAAGAAAAATATGTCAGCTTCAAAGATAGTCGACTACGATAACGACCAAGTGGGCTCTACTTTCCTGATACTATTTCAGGAGTAGTTAGTTTGCTAAACATGAAGTATTCGCTTACTATTTACAGCGCTGAGTTATTTTTATGGGTATTTTTCTGAAAGTGTCTAAGTCTGTTCTTCTCATATTTCTACAGACAGCAGAATGATGGGCAGAAGCCTCTTGGCAGTCTACTTAAGAAGGGAAAGGAACAGAGAGGAAAGAAATACAGTAGAGAAAGAGAGAGAGAGAGAGAGAAATAGAGACAAAGAAAGAGATGGAGAGAGAGAGAGAGAGAGAGAGAGAGAGAGAGAGAGAGAGAGAGAGAGAGAGAGAGAGAGAAAGTCACTCCTGATCACCCACACACACAATTCACTTTCATAGCAGCCACATACAGCATCATCCCTTTGCTTGTTGGATAATTCCTTCTAGCATCTACTGTATGTGCTCTCTTTCTCTCACCTTTTCTCTCCACTTGTGGACTTCAGTGAACAACAACAGCTGTCTGTGAGCAGGCGCAAAAAACCTCTCCAAGCCAAACCTTCATACCATAACCGCTAACCGCTACACAGCCTACATCCTTGTTACAACATTAACGTTATGGTCAACAAACTAGATCTAACTAACACGTTAGTAAACCCACAATCCAATCCAGCAGTTACACTGGCGGGCCTCGGCGGCAATACATTTAGAAAACAGGAAGCTTGGAAGAGTTGCCGTGTTGGAAAGCCTTAGCCAGCTAGCTAACATAAAAGCATTCCCCTCTCTGTTTTAGTCAGGTCCTTGAGTAGGTTAAAATAACTGAATTAGCTAAGTAAGTGAAAGGTAAACTAAGAAGAAAAAAATACAACAAAATGTCTCTCTCTGCTGCTAGTCCTAAATATTTTAAAAAATGTGTTCAAAACTGTTCCAACTGTTGTCTTTCTTCCTCTTTGAGTCAACTACCCACCACATGTTATGCCACGCAGTGCTAGCTAGCTGTAGCTTATGATTTCAGTACTAGAATTATTCTCTCATCCTTTGATTGGATGGACAACAAGACCTCTGATACTGTAGGTTAGAGGACGTCTTCCAGAAGTTGTCATAATTACTGTGTAAGTCTATGTAGGGGGAGGGTTTATATTGAAGTCAATGTAGCCAGAAGAGGATGGAAGTTAGCTGTCCTCCGGCTACACCATGGCGCTACCCCAGAGCAGGGTTTACCAAACTTCTTCACTCAGGCCCCCCTTCCAGCAGTGGGGAACATCTGTGCATCTATTTCTATGGGCACAAGCACGGTTCACGACACAAACTGTTCACACCCCTCTTGTTGGTGGAGAGAAAATGTTGCTGTTTTATTACAGCTCGTTCTCTTGTAATTCTCTACATTTTGTCATGAGGGGCTGAAAACATCTTGCTCTTTTAAAGCTCAATTTCTTGTAATTCTCCACATTTTGTCGAATGTCAATTATTGTTGTCACGTATTAACAAGGTAGGTGGAATCAAGCGCAGAGAGCAGGTGCAGTGAGTCGATAGTTTATTCTCCGGAACAAACACTGAAAACCCGAAAACAGGGTGAAATAATCCAACACAGGATTAAGATATATCGGAGCAAATAACACAATACGTATTCACTAAAATACATGAAACCAAAACAATCCCGCACGAAACAAGGGCGGGACAACCTACTATAAATAAGGACGTCAATAAACTAAAATACACACAGGTGAAACTAATAAGACAAAACCAACAGACAAACGAAAAAGGGATCGATGGTGGCTAGTAGGACGGTGACGACGACCGCCGAGCACCGCCCGAACAGGCAGGAGAGCCAACTTCGGCGGAAGTCGTGACAGTACCCCCCCCCTGACGCGCGGCCCCCGCAGCGCGCCGCCACCGTCCTCGAGGACGACCCGGAGGACGAGGTGCTGGGCGATCCGGGTGGAGGCGGTGGAAATCACTCAGGAGAGAAGGGTCCAAAATGTCCCTCACCGGAACCCAGCATCTCTCCTCCGGACCGTACCCCTCCCAGTCCACGAGGTACTGTAGGCCCCCCACCCGGCGTCTCGAATCCAGAATGCCCCGAACTGTGTACGCCGGGGACCCCTCGATGTCCAGGGGGGGCGGAGGGACCTCAGGCACCTCACCTTCTTGCAGGGGACCAGCCACCACCGGCCTGAGGAGAGACACATGAAACGAGGGGTTAATACGGTAATACCTAGGAAGTTGTAACCTGTAACACACCTCGTTTATTCTCCTCAGGACTTTAAACGGCCCCACACACTGCGGCCCCAGCTTCCGACAGGGCAGGCGGAGGGGCAGGTTCCGGGTCGAGAGCCAGACCCTGTCCCCCGGTGCAAACACGGGGGCCTCACTGCGGTGTTGGTCAGCGCTCCTCTTCTGCCGTTCGCCCGCTACCCGTAGTGAGTCCTGAACGGCTTTCCATGTGTCCTTGGAGCGCTGTACCCATTCCTCCACCGCAGGAGCCTCGGTCTGGCTCTGATGCCATGGAGCCAGGACCGGCTGGTAACCTAACACACACTCAAAAGGAGACAAGTTAGTTGAGGAGTGGCGTAGGGAGTTCTGAGCTAGTTCAGCCCAGGGAACATACCTTGCCCACTCACCAGGCCGGTCCCGGCAATAGGACCGCAGAAACCTGCCCACCTCTTGATTTACGCGCTCCACCTGCCCATTACTCTCGGGGTGAAAACCTGAGGTTAAGCTGACCGAGACCCCCAGTCTCTCCATAAACGCCCTCCATACTCTGGACGTGAATTGGGGACCCCGATCAGAAACGATGTCCTCAGGCACCCCATAGTGCCGGAAGACATGGGTAAACAAGGCCTCAGCAGTCTGCAGGGCCGTAGGGAGACCGGGCAACGGGATGAGACGACAGGACTTAGAAAACCGATCCACAACGACCAGGATTGTAGTACTTCCCTGGGACGGGGGAAGGTCGGTAAGAAAGTCCACCGATAAGTGTGTCCACGGCCGTTGTGGAACGGGGAGGGGTTGTAATTTCCCTCTAGGCAAGTGCCGAGGAGCCTTGCTCTGAGCACACACGGAGCAGGAGGAGACATGAAATCTCACGTCTTTAGCTAGCGTGGGCCACCAGTATCTCCCTCTCAGACTCCGCACTGTCCTCTCGATGCCAGGATGACCCGAGGAGGGGAGAGTATGAGCCCACCGAATCAGCTTGTCCCGGACCCCCCTCGGTACGTACTGGGTTCCTACTGGACAGTTGGGAGGGGCCGGCTCTGACCGTGAGGCCCCCTCTATCTCTGCGTCCACCTCCCATACCACCGGTGCCACGAGACATGACGGTGAAATGATGGGAGTTGGCTCAACGGGCCGCTCCTCGGTATCATAGAGGCGGGACAGCGCGTCGGCCTTGGTGTTTTGGGAGCCGGGCCGGTATGAGAGGGTAAACCGGAATCTGGTAAAAAACATGGCCCATCTAGCCTGACGTGGATTCATTCTCTTCGCTGCCCGGATATACTCGAGATTACGATGGTCAGTCCAGATGAGAAAAGGGTGTTTAGCCCCCTCAAGCCAATGTCTCCACACCTTCAGAGCCTTGACTACAGCTAACAACTCCCGGTCCCCCACATCATAGTTTCGCTCTGCTGGGCTGAGCTTGCTCGAAAAGAAAGCACAAGGGCGAAGTTTGGGTGGCACGCCCGAGCGTTGGGACAGCACGGCTCCGACCCCAGCCTCGGACGCATCCACCTCCACTATGAACGCTAAAGAGGGGTCCGGATGCGCCAACACGGGTGCATTGGTGAACAGCTCCTTCAAACGAGTGAATGCTCTGCCCGCCTCTGCTGACCAGCGCAAGCGCACCGGTCCTCCCTTCAGCAGCGAGGTGATGGGAGCAGCTACCTGACCAAAACCCCGGATAAACCTCCGGTAGTAATTGGCAAACCCTAAAAACCGCTGCACCTCTTTCACCGTGGTCGGAGTCGGCCAATTACGCACGGCTGTAACGCGGTCATCCTCCATCACCACCCCAGAGGTGGAAATACGATATCCCAGGAAGGAAACGGACTGTTTGAAAAACTCACATTTCTCCGCCTTGCAATACAGATCATGCTCCAGCAGTCGCCCAAGTACCTTACGCACCAGAGACACATGCGCCGCGCGTGTGGCAGAATAGATCAAGATGTCATCGATGTACACTACCACTCCCTGCCCGAGCAGGTCTCGGAGAATCTCGTCTACGAAGGATTGGAAAACGGCTGGAGCATTCTTCAACCCGTATGGCATGACGCGGTACTCATAATGACCAGATGTAGTACTGAATGCAGTTTTCCACTCATCCCCTCCCCGGATACGCACCAGATTATACGCGCTCCTCAGGTCCAGTTTTGTGAAGAAGCGCGCCCCGTGAAATGATTCCACCGCCGTGGCGATGAGAGGTAGTGGGTAACTAAACCCCACTGTGATGGAATTTAGACCTCTATAATCAATGCACGGACGCAGACCTCCATCCTTCTTCTTCACAAAAAAGAAGCTCGAGGAGACGGGTGATGCGGAGGGCCGAATGTACCCCTGTCTCAGTGATTCAGTAACGTATGTTTCCATCGCTACCGTCTCCTCCTGGGACAATGGATACACGTGACTCCTAGGAAGTGCAGCGTTCTCCAGAAGGTTTATCACGCAGTCCTCTCGACGATGAGGTGGTAATTGGGTCGCCTTCTTTTTACTGAAGGCGATAGCCAAATCGGCATATTCAGAGGGAATGCGCACGGTGGAAACTTGGTCTGGACTCTCCACCGTAGTCGCACCAACGGCAACTCCTCTACACCTACCTGAACACTCCTCTGACCACCCCTTAAGAGCCCCCTGTCGCCAGGAAATCACCGGGTTGTGTTGAGCTAACCAGGGAACCCCCAACACCACCGGAAACGCAGGTGAATCTATAAGGAACAGACTAATCTGCTCCTTATGATCCCCCTGCGTTACCATGTCCAGTGGCACCGTAGCCTCCCTAATCACTCCTGACCCTAATGGTCGGCTATCTAATGAGTGCACGGGGAAAGGTTGATCTACCGACACCAGGGGAATCCCTAGCCTTAACGCAAGCCCACGATCCATGAAATTCCCAGCTGCGCCTGAATCGACTAGCGCCTTATGCTGTAGAGAGGGAAAAAACCCAGGGAAAGAAATCAAAACATACACATGACCGACAGGAGGCTCTGGGTGAGTCTGGTGCTTACTCACCTGGGGTGATCGAGCAGTGCTCCGCCTGCCCTCCCGACTCCCAGACGAGTTCCTCCAGCACCGGTCTGACGTGTGCCCTCGTCGACCACAACTGGTGCAGGAGGACACTCCTCCTCCGGTCTCCCTCGAAGCTGCCCCTCCTAATTCCATAGGGATAGGGGCAGGAGGGCTGGGAAGTGGAAACGACAGGGCCTGATCCGAACGCCCGCGAGCAGCCAGCAGATTGTCGAGACGGATAGCCAAGTCAATGAGCTCATCCAGTGTGCAGGTGGTGTCCCGACATGCCAGCTCCCTGCGGACGTCCTCCCTGAGACTGCATCTGAAATGGTCGACCAAGGCCCTGTCGTTCCATCCTGCTCCTGCGGCCAAGGTCCTGAACTCCAGAGCAAAGTCCTGAGCGCTCCTCGTCTCCTGCCGCAGGTGGAACAGCCGTTCACCCGCCGCCCTACCCTCTGGTGGATGGTCAAAAACAGCTCGGAATCGGCGGGTGAACTCTGGGTAATTATCCCTCGCCGAGTCCGGGCCATTCCATACTGCGTTGGCCCACTCGAGGGCTCGCCCAGTCAAGCAGGAGACGAGGGCGCTCACGCTCTCCTCTCCAGAGGGAGCAGGACGCACGGTAGCCAGGTATAGCTCCAGTTGAAGGAGGAAACCCTGACACCCAGCCGCCGTTCCGTCATACTCCCGTGGGAGTGTCAACCGCAGAGCCCCGGAGCCAGATGTGGTCGTAGGAACAGGAGGTGCTGGAGAAGGGGGTGCTAGCGATGATGTGGGAAGACCACTCCTCTCCCATCGATCCATCCTCTCCATCATTTGGTCCATGGCAGAACCAATCCGATGGAGCACGCTGGTGTGGTGGAGGACTCTCTCCTCCATCGATGGGAGAGGAGACGCGGCTGCTCCTGCTGATTCCATGGGTGGTGCGGGATTCTGTCACGTATTAACAAGGTAGGTGGAATCAAGCGCAGAGAGCAGGTGCAGTGAGTCGATAGTTTATTCTCCGGAACAAACACTGAAAACCCGAAAACAGGGTGAAATAATCCAACACAGGATTAAGATATATCGGAGCAAATAACACAATACGTATTCACTAAAATACATGAAACCAAAACAATCCCGCACGAAACAAGGGCGGGACAACCTACTATAAATAAGGACGTCAATAAACTAAAATACACACAGGTGAAACTAATAAGACAAAACCAACAGACAAACGAAAAAGGGATCGATGGTGGCTAGTAGGACGGTGACGACGACCGCCGAGCACCGCCCGAACAGGCAGGAGAGCCAACTTCGGCGGAAGTCGTGACAATTGTGATGTTTAAGTGACTCAAACATTACAACAAGATCTATGAGCAAAAAAAATAACACCTAAAAAACATCAGCTGACACGTTATAAATAGCCCTCTATAGTATGTAATGACTGAGATGGGCTAGATGATGTGGACATTTCTGACACGTTATAAATAGCCCTCTGTAGTATGTAATGACTGAGATGGACTAGTTGATGTGGACATTTCTGACACGTTATAAATAGCCCTCTATAGTATGTAATGACTGAGATGACAAGAGGAACTGATGATGCACTACCTAATTTTGAAATTGCACCTTTATTATTTTTTGTATTTTTAATTTCACCTTTATTTAACCAGGTAGGCCAGTTGTGAACAAGTTCTCATTTACAACTGCGACCTGGCCAAGGTAAATTACAGTGTGACAAAAACAACAACACAGAGTAACACGTAGAATAAAGAAATGTACAGTTAATAATGCAATAGAAAAGTCTATATAGAGTGTGTGAAAAAAAATTAAGATTAGGGACGGTAGGAAATAAATAGGCTATAGTGGCGAAATAATTACAATATTGCAATTAAACACTGGAGTGATAGATGTGCAGAAGATTAATGAGCAAGTAGAGATACTGGGGTGCAAAGGAGAAAAAGAAAGAAAAAAACAATACGGGGATGAGTTAGTTGGGTGGGCTATTTACAGATGGGCTATGTACAGATACAATAATCTGTATGCTGCTCTGACAGCTGATGCTTAAAGTTAGTGAGGGAGATATGAGTCTCCAGCTTCAGTGAGTTTTGCAGTTCGTTCCAGGCATTGGCTGCAGAGAACTGGAAGGAAAGGCGGCCAAATGATGAATTGGCTTTGGGGGTGACCAGTGAAATATACCTGCTGGAGCGCGTGCTACAGGTGGTGCTGCTATGGTGACCAGTGAGCTGAGATAAGGTGGGGCTTTACCTAGCAAAAACCTGTAGATGACCTGGAGCCAGTGGGTTTGGTAACGAATAAGAAGCGATGGCCAGTCAACAAAAGCATACAGGTCGCAGTGGTGGGTAGTATATGGAGCTTTGGTGACAAAACGGAGGGACTGTGATAGACTGCATCCAATTTGCTGAGTAGAGTGTTGGGAGGCTAGCGTCCCACCTGGCCAACATCCAGTGAAATTGCAGAGCGCCAAATTCAAATACAGAAATACTCATTATAAAAATTCAGAAAAGAAACTACAAAACAAAAAAGATTTTATTATAAAATGTTATTTTATTTTAACAGTTTTGGAAACTTGAGTGTTTTCTATCCAAATCGACTAATTATATGCATATCTTATCTTCTGGGCCTGAGTAGCAGGCAGTTTAATTTGGGCACGCTTTTCATCCAAAATTCCGAATGCTGCCCCCTACCCTATAGAAGATAACACGGTGTCCAAAGAAGAGCCAGAAGTATACAAAATGGTGTTGTCTGCGTAGAGGTGGATCAGAGAATCACCAGCAGCAAGAGCAACATCATTGATGTATACTGAGAAAAGAGTCGGCCCGAGAATTGAACCCTGTGGCACCCCCATAGAGCTTGCCAGAGGTCCGGACAACAGGCCTTCCAATTTGACACACTGAACTCTCTGAGAAATAGTTGGTGAACCCGGCGAGGCAGTCATTTGAGAAACCAAGGCTGTTGAGTCTGCCGATAAGAATGTGGTGATTGACAGAGTCAAAAGCCTTGGCCAGGTCGATGAATATGGCTGCACAGTATTGTCTTTTATCGATGGCGGTTATGATATCGTTTAGGACCTTGTAACAGTTTGGGTCCCCTTTGAAGAGGGGGATGACCGCAGCAGTTTTCCAATCTTTAGCGATCTCAGACGATACGAAAGAGAGGCCAGAGGACTCCAGGCCAGAGGAGTGTGACATACAGGAATGTATGAGACAGGTTTTAGAGACTCCAGGCCAGAGGAGTGGGACATACAGGAATGTATGAGACAGGTTCTAGAGACTCCAGGCCAGAGGCATGGGACATACAGGAATGTATGAGACAGGTTCTAGAGACTCCAGGTCAGAGGCATGGGACATACAGGAATGTATGAGACGGGTTTTAGAGACTCCAGGCCAGAGGAGTGGGACATACAGGAATGTATGAGACAGGTTCTAGAGACTCCAGGCCAGAGGAGTGGGACATACAGGAATGTATGAGACAGGTTCTAGAGACTCCAGGCCAGAGGAGTGGGACATACAGGAATGTATGAGACAGGTTCTAGAGACTCCAGGTCAGAGGCATGGGACATACAGGAATGTATGAGACAGGTTCTAGAGACTCCAGGCCAGAGGAGTGGGACATACAGGAATGTATGAGACAGGTTCTAGAGACTCCAGGCCAGAGGAGTGGGACATACAGGAATGTATGAGACAGGTTCTAGAGACTCCAGGTCAGAGGCATGGGACATACAGGAATGTATGAGACAGGTTCTAGAGACTCCAGGCCAGAGGCATGGGACATACAGGACTGTATGAGAGTATAACTAAAAACAGGAGCTAAGGAATAGTTTCAGATTAATACAGTAGTGTTTCAAAATGAAGGCCTGTCATCTCAGAGATTTCACAGTTTATAATGTGAATTTGAAAATGTAATATCTCCCCAGGCTCTGTCGTAACCGGCCGCGACGGGAGGTCCGTGGGGCGACGCACAATTGGAAAAAAAGGGGTAAAAAAAATTTTAAAAAAAAGAAAAAAAAGAAAAAAAAGAAAATGTAATATCTCTCATATTGTGGACTGGGCTGACCTACAACTACAGTAGCAGGCCAACACGTTCCCAGACATGTGTTGAGTCCAGGTAACGGACTAAACCGTCTAGTCTACATGCCCTAATCACCCCCTGATTCTCCCCCAGGCCCTCCCTTTGCCCTTAGCCCTATGATGCTCTGCCAGACTGGCATCATTTTCATCACCCTGCCCTGTCATCTGAGTGGTTGGCACAGCGATTGGACAGAATGCTGGCTAAATGAGCTGAGTGGTTGGCACAGCGATTGGACATAATGGGGAGGCAGGGTAGCCTAGTGGTTAGAGCGTTGGACTAGTAACCGGAAGGTTGCAAGTTCAAATCCCTGAGCTGACAAGGTACAAATCTGTCGTTCTGCCCCTTGAAAATAAGAATTTGTTCTTAACTGACTTGCCTAGTTAATAAATAAAGGTAAATGATGCTGGCTAAATGAGCTGAGTGGTTGGCACAGTGATTGGACATAATGCTGGCTAAATGAGCTGAGTGGTTGGCACAGCGATTGGACATAATACTGCCTAAATGAGCTGAGTGGTTGGCACAGCGATTGGACATAATGCTGGCTAAATGAGCTGAGTGGTTGGCACAGCGATTGGACATAATGCTGGCTGAGTGGTTGGCACAGCGATTGCACATAATGCTGGCTATATGAACTCAGTGGTAGGCACGCTGTGCCAGCTGAGTGGTTGGCACAGCGATTGGACATAATGCTGGCTAAATGAGCTGAGTGGTTGGCACAGCGATTGGACATAAAGCCGGCTTAATGAGCTGAGTGGTTGGCACAGCGATTGGACATAATGCTGGCTTAATGAGCTGAGTGGTTGGCACAGCGATTGGACATAATGCTGGCTAAATGAGCTGATCCTTGCTACGTCTCCATAACATCTGCCTCCCCCATCTGCCTCCCACGGAGTCTGTAATTAGCACCTCACTGCGGAGCAACAGCCTGAATACTGAACAGGTATAGGAAGGAGGGGGGTCAGGGTTAATATTTATCTCTCTCAAGCAAGTGAAATAGATAATAAACAACAATAAATTAGCAGTATACATTAAAAGGAAAATAAATATGTTATATGGTGCTTGTTCTTTTCTTTTGGCAAAATAGCCAAACTGTTTGCACAGTTTTTTTGTTAATTCTTTCCAATGTGTCAAATAATAATATTTTTGTTTTCTCATGATTTGGTTGGGTCTAATTGTGTTGCTGTCCTGGGGCTCGGTGGGGTCTGTTTGTGTTTGTGAACAGAGCCCCAGGACCAGCTTGATTCTTCTCCAGGTTCATCTCTCTGTAGGTGATGGCTTTGTTATGGAAGGTTTGGGAATCGCTTCCTTTTAGGTGGTTATAGAATTAAGCGGCTCTTTTCTGGATTTGGATAATTAGCGGGTATCAGCCTAACTCTGCTCTGCATGCATTATTTGGTGTTTAACGTTGTACACAGGGGATGTTTTTGAAGAATTCTGCGTGCAGTGTCTCAATTTGGTGTTTGTCCCATTTTGTAAATTATTGGTTGGTGAGCGGACCACATACCCCAACCATAAATTATTTCTAGCCAGATCCTAATTGGGATGTCCAATTTGTTCCTTTTGATGGCACAGATGCCCCTTCTTGTCTTGTCTCTCAGATCGTTCACAGCTTTTGGAAGTTTCCTGTTGTGCTGGTGTTTAGGCCGAGGTATGTGTCATTTTTTGTGTGCTCTAGGGCTACAGTGTCTAGATGGAATTTGTTTTTGTGGTCCTGGCAACTGGACCTTTTTGGAACCTCATTATATTTGTCTTACTGAGAATTACTGTTTGGGTCCAGGTCTGACAGAATCTGTGCAGAATATATAGGTGCTGCTGTTGGCCCTCCTTGGATAGGGAGAGAAGCACCAGATGATCAGCAAACAGAAGACATTTGATTCTAGTAGGGTGAGACCGGGTTCTGCAGACTGTTCTAGTAACCTTGCTAATTCATTTATATATATCTGTGTGTGTGTGTGTGTGTGTGTGTGTGTGTGTGTGTGTGTGTGTGTGTGTGTGTGTGTGTGTGTGTGTGTGTGTGTGTGTGTGTGTGTGTGTTGAAGAGGATGGGGCTTAAACTGCATCCCTGTCTAATCCCACAGCCCTGGGGTCTCTCTTTCTCTCTCAATTTCAAACAGCCTTCATTGGCATGGGAAAGTATCTCTCTAGTTACTACATTCCACTGTGAGTTTAACTTTGATCCCTGAGGAAAACTGACTGATGCTCTTAGTAAATACAAAGTTAAACTCACAGTGGAATGTAGATTGTATTTACTAAGAGCATCAGTCAGTCAATCTCAGTGTCTTAATCTGGGCAGAGACATGCAACTATCTCAGTTTTCTGCTCCAGTCTTTCCAACTGAAGACAAAGCATATCTTAAACAAGTGCTTTGAAATCACCCCTACACCCCTACCCCTACTGTTTGTTTTATGTGTCTGAGTGAATTCTCAAGTCACTTTCCCTCCAGCTTCAAGTAGTCCTTTTTCTTATGCTGTGACTACTATTGGGCTCAGAACCAAGTTCCAACGTGCCAAAGGGATTGTGTTCTCATTCAACTCCTTATCCATATGTAGAAGCAGTCATATCCATAATAATTATACACTCTGACAAGCAAAAATATGTCATGGCCAGGGGGCGAAACTCACTGAGAGCTGTGGAAGGGGGATCCCAGATACAGTACTGCTATTATGCAGAGATAGCAGAAAGAAGAGGAGAAGACAGGAGGAGAAGAGAGAAGGAGAGGATGAGCGGAAAGGAGGAGAGGAGGAAAGGACAAGAGGATGAGAGGATGAGAGGAGAGGAGAGGGGGAGATGAAAGGACAGGAGAAAAGAAGAGAGGAGGAGAGGAGGAAAGGACAAGAGGATGAGAGGAGAGGAAATGAAAGGAGAGGAGAGGAGAGGTGGACATTTCAAAAAGAAAACCAGCCCCGTCGCGGACCAGGATGTCTTGCTCCCAGACAGAATAAACAACTTCTTTGCTCGCTTTGAGGACAATACAGTGCCACTGACATGGCCCGCTACCAAAACCTGCGGACTCTCCTTCACTGCAGCTGACATGAGTAAAACATTTAAATGTGTTAACCCTTGTAAGGCTGCAGGTCCAGACGGCATCCCCAGCCGCATCCTCAGAGCATGCGCAGACCAGCTGGCTGGTGTATTCACAAACATATTCAATTAATCCTTATCCCAGTCTGCTGTTCCCACCTGCTTCAAGAGGGCCACCATTGTTCCTGTTCCCAAGAAAGCTAAGGTAACTGAGTTAAACGACTACCGCCCCGTAGCACTCACTTCCGTCATCATGCAGTGCTTTGGGAGACTAGTCAAGGACCATATCACCTCCACCCTACCTGACATCCTAGACCCACTCCAATTTGCTTACCGCCCAATAGGTCCACAGACAACGCAATCGCAACCACACTGCACACTGCCCTAACCCATCTGGACAAGAGGAATACCTATGTGAGAATGCTGTTCATCGACTACAGCTCAGCATTTAACACCATAGTACCCTCCAAACTCGTCATCAAGCTCGAGACTCTGGGTCTCGACCATGCCCTGTGCAACTGGTTACTGGACTTCCTGATGGGCCACCCCCAGGTGGTGAGGGTAGGTAACAACATCTCCACCCCGCTGATCCTCAACACTGGGGACCCACAGGGGTGCGTTCTGAGCCCTCTCCTGTACTCCCTGTTCACCCACGACTGCGTGGCCATGCACGCCTCCAACTCAATCATCAAGTTTGCAGACGACACTACAGTGGTAGGCTTGATTACCAACAATGACGAGACAGCCTACAGTAGGTGAGGGCCCTCGGATTGTGGTGTCAGGAAAATAACTTCACACTCAACGTCAACAAAACAAAGGAGATGATTGTGGACTTCAGGAAACAACAGAGGGAGCACCCCCCTATCCACATCGAAGGGACAGAAGTGGAGAGTGTAGAAAGTTTTAAGTTCCTCGGCGAACACATCACGGACAAACTGAATTGGTCCACCCACACAGGCAGCGTGGTGAAGAAGGCACAGCAGAGCCTATTCAACCTCAGGAGGCTGAAGAAATTTGGCTTGTCACCAAGAGCACTCACAAACTTCTACAGATGCACAATCGAGAGCATCGTTTCCGGCTGTATCACCGCCTGGTATGTCAACTGCTCCACCCACAACCGTAAGGCTCTCCAGAGGGTAGTGAGGTCTGCACAACGCATCACCGGGGGCAAAATACCTGCCCTCCAGGACACCAACACCACCCGATGTCACAGGAAGGCCATAAAGATCATCAAGGACAACAACCACCCGAGCCACTGCTTGTTCACTCCGCTATCATCCAGAAGGCGAGGTCAGTACAGGTGCATCAAAGCAGGGACAGAGAGACTGAAAAACAGCTTCTATCTCAAGGCCATCAGACAGCCATCACTAACATTGAGTGGCTGCTGCCAACATACTGACTCAACTCCAGCCACTTTAATAATGGAAAAATTGATTTAATTTTTTTTATCACTAGCCACTTTAAACAATGCCACTTAATCTGTTTACACACCCTACATTACTCATCTCATATGTATATACTGTACTCGATACCATCTACTTTATCTTGCCTATGCCGTTCTGTACCATCACTCATTCATATATCTTTATGTACATATTCTTCATCCCTTTACACTTGTGTGTATAAAGTTAGTAGTTGTGAAATTGTTAGGTTAGATTACTTGTTGGTTATTACTGCATTTTCAGAACTAGAAGCACAAGCATTTCGCTACACTCTCATTAACATCTGCTAACCATGTGTATGTGACAAATACAATTTCATTTGATTTGAGATGAAAGGAGAGGAGAGGAGAAGAGAGAAGGCAAGGAGAGGAGATGAGGAGATGAAAGGAGAGGAGAGGAGACGAAAGTAGAGGAGAGGAAAGAAGAGGAAAGAAGAGGAGAGGAGATGAGAGGAGAGGAGAGGAGAGGAGAGGAGAGGAGAGGAGAGGAGAGGAGAGGAGAGGAGAGGAGAGGAGAGGAGAGGAGAGGAGAGGAAAGAAGAGGAGAGGAGATGAGGAGAGTAAAGAAGAGGAGAGGAGAGGAGAGGAGAGGAGAGGAGAGGAGAGGAGAGGAGAGGAGAGGAGAGGAGAGGAGAGGAGAGGAGAACGTCAGACAGACAGCTCAGACCATGTACTCTATCTTCTCACTACCTGTGTATTTTGATTCAAAGGAACTCAACCAGAAAACACGTAATGCTGCCACAGATCTGAACAAGCTGATCTTTCACAAGTGCTATTGGGTTTCTTACATTTCTCAGATTCAAAACAGATATGAATTATTCTGGCCTGCCCTCTGCTGTGATGATGACATATGGAGGTGAATGGTGGAGGCACGTAGCTATACCTCTTTTTCTCCACATAGCTCAAACCTGGGAGATCTGCAGTTCTATGTATCGCCCCTGGCATCTATTTCATTTATTTAATCCTTTATTTAACTAGGCAAGTCAGTTAAGAACAAATTGTTATTTACAATGACGGCCTACCCTAGCAAAACCCTCCCTTAACCCGGACGACGCTGGGCCAATTGTGCACCGCCCTATGGGACTCCCAATCAAGGCCGGAAGTCCCATAGTATACACAGAGAGACGCTTGACTGGCGAGAAAAGTGAATTTGTGCGAATTGCCGGAACCTACTAGATTTGATGTGCCTAGAAACACATAATAGGGATCTACTAGATTTGATGTACCTAGAAACACATATAATAGGGATCTACTAGATTTGATGTACCTAGAAACACATATAATAGGGATCTACTAGATTTGATGTACCTAGCAACACATATAATAGGGATCTACTAGATTTGATGTACCTAGAAACAAGTATAATAGGGATCTACTAGATTTGATGTACCTAGCAACACATATAATAGGGATCTACTAGATTTGATGTACCTAGAAACACATATAATAGGGATCTACTAGATTTGATGTACCTAGCAACACATATAATAGGGATCTACTAGATTTTATGTACCTAGAAACACATATAATAGGGATCTACTAGATTTGATGTACCTAGAAACACATATAATAGGGATCTACTAGGTTTGATGTACCTAGAAACACATATAATAGGGATCTACTAGGTTTGATGTACCTAGCAACACATATAATAGGGATCTACTAGATTTGATGTACCTAGAAACACATATAATAGGGATCTACTAGATTTGATGTACCTAGCAACACATATAATAGGGATCTACTAGATTTGATGTACCTAGAAACAAGTATAATAGGGATCTACTAGATTTGATGTACCTATCAACACATATAATAGGGATCTACTAGATTTGATGTACCTAGAAACACATATAATAGGGATCTACTAGATTTGATGTACCTAGAAACACATAATAGGGATCTACTAGATTTGATGTACCTAGCAACACATATAATAGGGATCTACTAGATTTGATGTACCTAGAAACAAGTATAATAGGGATCTACTAGATTTGATGTACCTAGAAACACATATAATAGGGATCTACTAGATTTGATGTACCTAGAAACACATATAATAGGGATCTACTAGATGTGATGTACCTAGCAACACATATAATAGGGATCTACTAGATTTGATGTACCTAGAAACACATATAATAGGGATCTACTAGATTTGATGTACCTAGCAACACATATAATAGGGATCTACTAGATTCTATGTACCTAGAAACACATATAATAGGGATCTACTAGGTTTGATGTACCTAGCAACACATATAATAGGGATCTACTAGGTTTGATGTACCTAGCAACACATATAATAGGGATCTACTAGATTTGATGTACCTAGAAACACATATAATAGGGATCTACTAGATTTGATGTACCTAGAAACACATATAATAGGGATCTACTAGATTTGATGTACCTACCATCACATTTAATATGCGAGATACGGAGACGGAGAAGATGCCCGCTACAGGTTCATAATTGTGGATGTAGTGGCATACGGCCGAAAGAGCTGTGGTGGAGTGTTTCAATATAGTTCTTTTGGGTCCAAACTGCTGCAGAAGACCCTGGATTTACTACAGCCAGCTGTCCTGCCAGGTTCCACAGCGCCAAGTCCTCAACGCCAAGTTTTCCTGGGAGATGCAGCTTCCCCCCTACATGAGAACCTCATGCGCCCTTATCCAGGTATGTTGATAATAGAATGTTCGAATCAGAAGGTTAGGAAGTGCAGCTCAGTTTCCACCTCATTTTGTGGGCAGTGTGAAAAGAAACAGGGGCCTCAGTGGAGATGTCAGTGGAAAGGCTGCTCCAGAAATGTTGCTGCTGGCTTGTTCGGCAGATGAAGCATGGGGTTTGGTGAAGGATGGGGTATGTTTTTGTATTTTCTATTGTATTCGAACTGTTACGAACCCCTTTGGCCCTGCAGTCTAGGGGGGATGGAAACGAGACCCGTAAACATATCTCATGCAAATCATAACAGTTCGAAGGAACTAATAACCACAGACAACCTAAACCTACCGTCAAACACTTAAGTTGAGGCTGAACTAGAAGCAGAAACTCGTATCACCCCTACAGTTGACCAATCACGGATGAAGGGGCTTCGGCTTTCAAACTTCGGCTGGCCCTAGAGAAAAAAACAACAAACAGCCGACAAAACACTAACCGAACTCCAAAATGAACAAAAACATCACAAAATGACATCATAATATATGCTTGAACTGAACCGAACTGTTTCGGTTGGGAAGCATACGGCCGTCTTTACCCCAGTCCCACACCCAACCCTATTCTCATCCTCAAGCATAACCCCATTCCCAACCCTACCTACCAAGCACAACCCTAAACCCCACCCAACACCCAGCTCCCTCCTCTTCCCACCACCTCCCCTCTTTTCCCCCACCGAACTACCCCAGACAGCCTTGTTAAGGTGTCTAGCTCCTAATTAACACAAGTCTATTCAGGCTGATTCTAATTAATGTCAATCATTGGTTTGCTGCTCAGTGTGGTTGATGTTGATTTATTACATAAACACACACTGAAATATCCCCTTATCCCTCCTTACTGCTGTCTCTCCGAGAGTGAAGATCTGGGTTCAAATAATATAAAAAAACATAAAAAATGGAGTTTGTGTGGTGCAATGAAACCAGGAGCATAGACTTAAAAGTGCATTCCCCAAGAATCTGGCACTCCATGCAGGCTAAAACAAACACCATGTGTTTCGTTTTACAAAATACAAACACAAAAATGCTTTCTAATACTATTTGAACCCAGGACTGCTGAGAAGTTCTCTGTTGAGAGAGTTTGTTGAATCTGGTTCAGAGAAGCAGAAAATTACACATGGCTGTCGAATAGCTGGAACTTTCTCTAGTGTGCTTGTCTGTCTCTTGGTAAGACATTATGTCTAATCTGTAAATAGCTGTGTTTGTTATGTATCTCAGAGCTGTTCGCCAGGTTAATGAAGACCGTATGGTTGGAGCCAGGAGGGAAAGAGTCTGTACGCGGGCAGAAATCTGGAAACACATTTGTGTTGTCCATTACTGTACTTATGTGACAAGGTGTCAAAATATAGGAAATTATTTGAATTGCGCTTTCAAATCGCTTTCAAGTCTTGAAATAATTGTTTTCCTACATGAATTGAAATTTTGTGAATGTGTTGTGTATAGTTTATGAATGTGTTATGAAGTCATTATAGTGTTACCAAACAAACACGTCTATAATGAAATAACTATTGAGCTCTCTGTATTTCATGTTTAAGAATTAAAACACCAAATGAATCCCCAGCTCTCAGGTCTGAGGAGATAGGGCCATTTTGTGTGAGTTTATAAAGCCTACTGTACCTGGGAATGAGAGGACGGACAGACGGAGGTGGAAGCCTGCCACTAAGAGCTGATGTAATGGAACTCTTAGATCCTATGGACAGTTTCCCAGACCCAGGTTAAGCCTGGTCCCAGATCTGTTTTGGCAAGTCTATGTGACAATGACCATAGGAGTTAGCAAGACAGCACGGACACATCTGTTACCAGGCTAGGTTAAGTCTATATATTCCTGGAATGTAAAGGTAGTTCAAATGGAGATTCTCCTTTGAGCATGCTTTTCAAGTTCAGGAATAGACTAGGCTTCATCTGGGTCTGGGAAACCAAACAGGCCCATACTGTACTGCAGCATGCTGATCACTTCAACCACAAGTAGGTATAGGGTGACATCTAGTGGAGACGGATGGAACAGCACTCTTACAGCTCAAATGGGGTAATAGCTGAAACTGTATCTATTTTCAAAAAGGATACACTATTGTCACCTGTCACTGGCAAACCTGTTGTAGTGCCTGTACTAACATGTGATTAGATCCTAGTTATAGAGACCACAATTGAATCAGCATTATGCACAAAGTTGTTACTGGGCTGTCTGCACCCCGGCCGTGATTTGGAGTCCCATTGGGTGGCGCACAATTGTCTATATATTGTTTAAACCTGTTTAAACCTGTCTTACATCGACTATTGACATCCAGAACAGGAGGGAAATAAGCAAATTAGTTTAGGCACTACATGTCAGGAACGGAATAAGCACATTAGATTATACTAAATCCACACACAAGTTTTAGTTAATGTCCTGAAATTAGTGAATTCATCAAAATCCATCAAAATGTCTCCAATCCCCCCCTCCAGGTTCTGTTCCAGACATGCCAGATTCTGTTCCAGACATGCCAGGTTCTGTTCTAGACATGCTCGGTTCTGTTCCAGACATGCCTGGTTCTGTTCCAGACATGCCTGGTTCTGTTCTAGACATGCTCGGTTCTGTTCCAGACATGCCTGGTTCTGTTCCAGACATGCCTGGTTCTGTTCTAGACATGCTCGGTTCTGTTCCAGACATGCCTGGTTCTGTTCCAGACATGCCTGGTTCTGTTCTAGACATGCTCGGTTCTGTTCCAGACATGCCTGGTTCTGTTCCAGACATGCCTGGTTCTGTTCTAGACATGCTCGGTTCTGTTCTAGACATGCTCGGTTCTGTTCCAGACATGCCTGGTTCTGTTCCAGACATGCCAGGTTCTGTTCTAGACATGCCTGGTTCTGTTCCAGACATGCCAGGTTCTGTTCTAGACATGCCCGGTTCTGTTCCAGACATGCCTGGTTCTGTTCCAGACATGCCAGGTTCTGTTCTAGACATGCTCGGTTCTGTTCTAGACATGCTCGGTTCTGTTCCAGACATGCTCGGTTCTGTTCTAGACATGCTCGGTTCTGTTCCAGACATGCCTGGTTCTGTTCCAGACATGCCAGGTTCTGTTCTAGACATGCCTGGTTCTGTTCCAGACATGCCAGGTTCTGTTCTAGACATGCCCGGTTCTGTTCCAGACATGCCTGGTTCTGTTCCAGACATGCCAGGTTCTGTTCTAGACATGCTCGGTTCTGTTCTAGACATGCTCGGTTCTGTTCTAGACATGCTCTGTTCTGTTCCAGACATGCCTGGTTCTGTTCTAGACATGCCCGGTTCTGTTCCAGACATGCCTGGTTCTGTTCCAGACATGCCTGGTTCTGTTCTAGACATGCCCGGTTCTGTTCCAGACATGCCAGGTTCTGTTCCAGACATGCCTGGTTCTGTTCCAGACATGCCAGGTTCTGTTCTAGACATGCCCGGTTCTGTTCCAGACATGCCTGGTTCTGTTCCAGACATGCCTGGTTCTGTTCTAGACATGCTCGGTTCTGTTCTAGACATGCTCGGTTCTGTTCCAGACATGCCTGGTTCTGTTCTAGACATGCCCGGTTCTGTTCCAGACATGCCAGATTCTGTTCCAGACATGCCAGGTTCTGTTCCAGACATGCCTGGTTCTGTTCTAGACATGCTTGGTTCTGTTCCAAGGTTCGGCCTCAATAGCTGATGGACAAGACCATGGAAGCATCTTTCAAATACATCAACAAGAACATCAACAAGAAGCTCCTCAACATCAACTTCAGGGTAAACAGTGTAAGCAGCTACACTCAATCCACCACAATGATCGTATTAAATGTTAGTATATATAATGATCATCTGTAAAATGTGTCTAATCTGATATGAATTGCTATCATGAATGAAAGCAGCAGCATCTGACAGGCATCCACATACAGGAGTCGGAGGTGATGACCACCATAACCAGTTACAATGACTTCAAATCAAACTTTATTCGTCACATACAAGACCTTACCGTGAAATGCTTACTTAAAAGCCTTTAACCAACAGTGCAGTTCAAGAAGAGATAAGAAAATATTTACCATATCAACTAAAGTAAAACATTTTTTTAAGTAACACAATAAAATAACAATAATGAGGCCATATACAGGGGGTACGGGTACTGAGTCAGTGTGAGGGGTTACAGGTTAGTCGAAGTAATTTGTACATGTAGGTAAGGGATGAAGTGACTATGCATAGATGATAGCAGTGAATAGCAGCAGTGTCAAGGGGTGGCAATGTAAATAGTCTGGGTGGTCATTTTATTAATTGTTCAGCAGTCTTATGGCTTGGGGTAGAATCTGTTCAAGAGCCTTTTGGTCCTAGACTTGGCGCTCTGGTACCGCTTCCCGTGCAGTAGCAGAGAAAACAGACTATGACTTGGGTGACTGGAGTCTGAATTTTTTTAGCTTTCCTATGTCACTGCCTAGTATATAGGTCCTAAATGGCAGGAAGCTTGGCCCAAGTGATGTACAAGGCCGTACACACTACCCTCTGTAGCGCCTTATGGTGAAATGCCGAGCAGTTGCCATACCAACCGGTCAGGATGCTCTCGATTGTGCAGCTGTAGAACTTTTTGAGGATCTGTGGACCCACGCATATCTTTTCAGTCTCCTGCGGGGGAAAAGGCGTTTGTCGTGCCCTCTTCACGTCTGTCTTCGTGTGTTTGGCCCATAATAGTTTGTTGGTGATGTGGACACCAAGGTACTTGAAACACTCTACCCGCTCCACTGCAGCCCAATCAATGTTAACCTTTAAGGATCCGCCTCTTTTTTTCAATTTTCGCAAAAAATTACATACCCAAATCTAACTGCCTGTAGCTCAGGCCCCGGATATGCATATTCTTGGTACCATTTCTGAAGAAACACTTTGAATGTTGTGGAAATGTGAAAGGAATGTAGGATAATTTGACACAATAGATCTGGTAAAAGATAATACAAAGAAAAAACTGACTGTTCTTTTGTATTTTTTTGTACCATCATCTTTGAAATGCAAGAGAAAGGCCATAATCTATTATTCTAGCCCAGATGCAATTTAGATTTTGGCCACTAGATGGCAGCAGCGTATGTGCAATGTTTTAGAATGATTCATTGAACCATTGCCTTTCATGTTCAAAATTGTGCGATCTCCTCAAACAATAGTAAGGTATTCGTTCACTGTAATAGCTCCTGTAAATTGGACAGTGCATTTAGATTAACACCAATGTAAACTTTCTGCCAATGTCAGACATGTCTATGTCCTGGGAAATGTTGTTGTTACTTACAACCTCATGCTAATCGCATTAGCCTACGAGATGTAAATGGGGGCCTATTCGGCCCACCTATTCGGTCCTGTGCCTCGGGCGTATTCATTATGTGTGATGAAGGTTTGTAGGGAGGTCATAAAGAGATTATTAAGATGAAAATAAAATAAAACACATCAATTTCAGAATAGAAAATAGAAAAATATTTTAGTGATGATACAACAAAATAATCCACTATGACATCTCACCCAATTTCAAATGCTGCTACAGAAGACTGAATCCAGGTGGCGAGTCACCTATGAGGATATTTATTTATTTTATTTCACCTTTATTTAACCAGGTAGGCAGTTGTAAATGCCATGACTAGCAGGTGTCTATTCCCTTTTGCCCTCTGTACTGTTCCACTGCATTATTTGATGTCTGTACTGTTACAGAGCAACATGAATGCATCAACCCACTGTATTATTTAACGTCTGTACTGTTACAGAGCAACATGAATGCATCAACCCACTGTATTATTTAACGTCTGTACTGTTACAGAGCAACATGAATGCATCAACCCACTATATTATTTAACGTTTGTACTGTTACAGAGCAACATGAATGCATCAACCCACTGTATTATTTAACGTCTGTACTGTTACAGAGCAACATGAATGCATCAACCCACTGTATTATTTAACGTCTGTACTGTTACAGAGCAACATGAATGCATCAACCCACTATATTATTTAACGTTTGTACTGTTACAGAGCAACATGAATGCATCAACCCACTGTATTATTTAACGTCTGTACTGTTACAGAGCAACATGAATGCATCAACCCACTGTATTATTTAACGTCTGTACTGTTACAGAGCAACATGAATGCATCAACCCACTATATTATTTAACGTTTGTACTGTTACAAAGCAACATGAATGCATCAACCCACTATATTATTTAACGTTTGTACTGTTACAGAGCAACATGAATGCATCAACCCACTGTATTATTTAACGTCTGTACTGTTACAGAGCAACATGAATGCATCAACCCACTATATTATTTAACGTTTGTACTGTTACAGAGCAACATGAATGCATCAACCCACTATATTATTTAACGTTTGTACTGTTACAGAGCAACATGAATGCATCAACCCACTATATTATTTAACGTTTGTACTGTTACAGAGCAACATGAATGCATCAACCCACTATATTATTTAACGTTTGTACTGTTACAGAGCAACATGAATGCGTCAACCAACTATTTTATTTAACGTTTGTACTGTTACAGAAACATGAATGCATCAAACCATTGTATTATTTGACGTCTGTACTGTTACAGAGCAACATGAATGCATCAACCCACTATATTATTTAACGTTTGTACTGTTACAGAGCAACATGAATGCATCAACCCACTATATTATTTAACGTTTGTACTGTTACAGAGCAACACGAATGCATCAACCCACTGCATTATTTGACGTCTCTCCTGGCTGTACCGAGTCTGTGTTCTGACTACAGACTAACACTTTTTCAGGATCATGTTTATGAACTGCTGAATAAAATTCAACACTAGTGGATTTGTCCCTTAGGGCCACTGTAAGTGTCACACAGCACATTATAACCAACTTACAAGTTATCATGTTAACCTACTTTTTAACCTGCATCATGAATTAATTCAGTAATTCATTAATCCACTCACTTACTAATTCATCCATTCATTCATTCATTCATTCATTCAGTAATTCAGCAATTCATTAATTCACTCACTCATTCATTAATTCACTCACTCACTCGTTCATTCATTCATTCGTTCATTCAGTAATTCATTCATTCATCAGACGGTGAATGAAGAACTACCAAGAACTACCAAGAACTACCTGGAGCTCATCATCACCTACACGTCCATCATCGTCATGTTGTCACGTATTGATGAAGGTCTTGATGGCCATGTACAACTGCGCTCACGAGATGCACAACGGAAACAGGTAAGACCGGTTACATCTATTAGCTATTTAAATACAGTCCATTCAGGAAGGGATACATACACATTTAAGAATAGAATGGAAACAGTACTCATTGAAAATTATATTCTTTCATTGACATTTCTGAACAGACAATTAATGAATTTCTTTTCATACGCAAATACATAACCAGATCACATACTCACACTGCAAGCTCATTTCACTCTCAATTCAATTCATACTAGAAATAATCAGACATAGGCTTTTTCCACTCATTCAACGGAGGATGGCATTTCAACATAAATTTATGATTTAAAAAAAATCTGATGTTCTCATCAGGATGGCGTTAGCGTAAGCTAAGCAACTGCCCAGTCACGACAACTTGACTTCTCTTAGCTATCGACATAGCCATGCATCTCAAAGATGATTACCCATAATGGCACACAGTTGTCTCCTCAACTAATAACTGGTTAATTGGCAGTAACAACACATCTTTCCCTTCCCGTCCAACCTTTCCCAGAGTGAAAAGCAGTACACTGACATTTTGAGTCTTGCCATATTTATTTATATCTGTAAAATGGCAAGAAGAAGTTTACGTTGATCAAAGATGCCGAGGAGGAGGAAATACAACAGGGAACAAAGAAATTGAATGTCACAGCAATTTTCCACCAGTCCCTTCATAATACGCCTCAGTAGCTTGGAGATAGAGAGCCACTTGTGATCAAGCTAACGGAGTTTAGAAGGAGAGGTGTAACACCACAGTAGTGGAGAATGCCTCTCCTTCATCTCCTAATCAAAGACTGGTAAGCAGTAACGACAGAATGGGGAATCTGATTAACTTTTTGTGTGGCTTATGCCACCACACGATACTGCTGTTTGTATGACTTAGTACTGTACATGACAATGAATGTGTGGTTGATAGGCTAAGTCATGTGTGATTAATTGACTGATCCTCCAGTGACCCTGCGTATCCTCGCCTGGCTCAGATGAAGAATGAACTGCCCATGAAAAAACTCACTGAGGAGTTCGGACCTCACATTATGGTAATGTCGACTGTATGTTCACTAGGGTATATTCACCATGGTATATTCACTATGGTGTATTCACTAGGGTTTATTCATCTGGGTATATTCACAAGGGTATATTGTCAGGCGTATATTCACTAGGGTATTTTCACTAGGGTATATTCACTAGGTTATTTTCACTAGGGTACATTCACTAGGGTATATTGACTAGGGTATATTGGCTAGGGTATATTCATCTGGGTATATTTACTAGAGTTTATTCACTAGGGTATATTCACAAGGGTATATTCACTAGGGTATATTGGCTAGGGTGTATTCATCTGGGTATATTCACTAGGGTATATTGACAGGCGTATATTGACTAGGGTATTTTTACTAGGGTATATTCACTAGGGTATATTGGCTAGGATATATTCACTAGGGTATATTCACTAGGGTGTATTCACTATGGTGTAATCATTAAGGTATGTTCACTAGGATATATTCACTAGGGAATATTGACTAGGGTATATTGGCTAGGAAATATTCACAACGGTATATTCACTAGGGTTTATTGACTTGGGCATATTGGCTAGGATATATTCACTAGGGTAAATTCACTAGGGTATATTGGGTAGGATATATTCACTAGGGTATGTTCACTAGGGTATATTGACTAGGGTATATTCACTAGGGTATATTCAGTAAGGTAATGTCAACAATGTATTCACTAGGGTGTATAAACTAGGGTCAATGCACTAAGGTTTATTCACTAGGGTATATTTGCTAGGGTAAATTCACTAGGGTATATTCAATAAGGTATATTCACTAGGGCATATTCACTAGGGTATATTCACTAGGGTATGTTCATTTGAGTATAAGCACTAAGGTATATTGGCTAGGGTATACAGTGGGGCAAAAAAGTATTTAATCAGCCACCAATTGTGCAAGTTCTCCCACTTAAAAAGATGAGAGAGGCCTGTACTTTTCGTCATAGGTACACTTCAACTATGACAGACAAAATGAGGAAAAAAATCCAAAAAATCACATTGTAGGATTTTTTATGAATTTATTTGCAAATTATGGTGGAAAATAAGTATTTGGTCACCTACAAACAAGCAAGATTTCTGGCTCTCACAGACCTGTAACTTCTTCTTTAAGAGGGTCCTCTGTCCTCCACTCGTTACCTGTATTAATGGCACCTGTTTGAACTTGTTATCAGTATAAAAGACACCTGTCCACAACCTCAAACAGTCACACTACAAACTCCACTATGGCCAAGACCAAAGAGCTGTCAAAGGACACCAGAAACAAAATTGTAGACCTGCACCAGGCTGGGAAGACTGAATCTGCAATAGGTAAGCAGCTTGGTTTGAAGAAATCAACTGTGGGAGCAATTATTAGGAAATGGAAGACATACAAGACCACTGATAATCTCCCTCGATCTGGGGCTCCAAGCAAGATCTCACCCGTGGGTGGGGTCAAAATTATCACAAGAACGGATCCCAGAACCACACGGGGGGACCTAGTGAATGACCTGCAGAGAGCCGGGACCAAAGTAACAAAGCCTACCATTAGTAACACACTACGCCGCCAGGGACTCAAATCCTGCAGTGCCAGACGTGTCCCCCTGCTTAAGCCAGTACATGTCCAGGCACGTCTGAAGTTTGCTAGAGAGCATTTGGATGATCCAGAAGAAGATTGGGAGAATGTCATATGGTCAGATGAAACCAAAATATAACTTTTTGGTAAAAACTCAACTCGTCGTGTTTGGAGGACAAAGAATGCTGAGTTGCATCCAAAGAACATCATACCTACTGTGAAGCATGGGGGTGGAAACATCATGCTTTGGGGCTGTTTTTCTGCAAAGGGACCAGGACGACTGATCCGTGTAAAGGATCCCACCTTATCCCTCCTTGCCCACCCTTCTACCCCCTCCCCCCTCTCTTCCCAGACTGGAGGAGGCTATAACAGACTTCCTCCGTCACGACGTTCCTTTAAGGCCCTTCTGCTAGCCTCCTAGCCCCGGCCTGCTAGCTGTCTGAATCGCTGTGTCTCCAGCCAGCCTAACTACTCACTGGACTCTTATGATCACTCAGCTATTCATGCCTCTCCCTAATGTCAATATGCCTTGTCCATTGATGTTCTGGTTAGTGATTATTGTCTTATTTCACTGTAGAGGCTTTAGCCCTGCTCAATATGGCTTAGCCAACCCTTTAGTTCCACCTCCAATACATGCAGTGGTATCAGTTGTTTTAAATGTTTCTAGAGACAATATCTCTCTCATCATCACACAATGCCTAGGTTTACCTCCAATGTATTCACACCCTACCATACCTTTGTCTGTACATTTTGCCTTGGATCTATTCTATCGCGCCCAGAAACCTTCTTCTTTTACACTCCGTTCCAAACATACTAATCGACCAGTTCTTATAGCCTTTAGCTGTACCCTTACCCTACTCCTCCTCTGTTCCTCCGGTGATGTAGAGGTTAATCCAGGCCCTGCAGTGCCTAGCTCCACTCCTATTCCCCAGGTGCGCTCATTTGTTGTCTTCTGTAACCGTAAAAGACTTGGTTTCATGCATGTTAACATTAGAAGCCTCCTCCCTACGTTTGTTTTATTCACTGCTTTAGCACACTCTGCCAACCCGGATGTCCTAGCTGTGTCTGAATCCTAGCTTTGGAAGACCACCAAAAATCCTGAAATTTCCATCCCTTACTATAACATTTTCCGACAAGATAGAACTGCCAAAGGGGGCGTAGTTAGCCTGCACCTGCAGAGTTCTGTCTTACTATCCAGGTCTGTACCGAAACAATTCGAGCTTATACTTTTAAAAATCCACCTTTCCAGAAACAAGTCTCTCACCGTTGCCGCTTGTTATAGACCACCCTCTGCCCCCAACTGTGCCCTGGACACTGTTATAAACGACACCCGGCACAGCCAGAAGAGGACTGGCCACCCCACATAGCCTGGTTCCTCTCTAGGTTTCTAGGTTTTTGGCGTTTTTCCTAGCCACTGTGCTTCTACACCTGCATTGCTTGCTGTTTGGGGTTTTAGGCTGGGTTTCTGTACAGCACTTTGAGATATCACCTGATGTACGAAGGGCTATATAAATAAATTTGATTCGATTTTGATTTGACACCATATGTGAATTGATTGCCCCCCATCTATCTTCGGAGCTCGTGCTGCTAGGTGACCTAAACTGGGACATGTTTAACACCCCAGCCATCCTACAATCTAAGCTTGGAGCCCTCAATCTCACACAAATTATCAATGAACCTACCAGGTACAACCCCAAATCCGTAAACACAGGCACCCTCATAGATATCATCCTAACCAACTTGCCATCCAAATACACTTCTGCTGTTTTCAATCAGGATCTCAGCAGTCACTGCCTCATTGCCTGCATTCGTAATGGGTTTGCGGTCAAACGACCACCCCTCATCACAGCCAAACGCTCCCTGAAACACTTCAGTGAGCAAGCCTTTCTAATCGACCTGGCCCGGGTGTCCTGGAAGGATATTGACCTCATCCCATCAGTAGAGGATGCAAGGTTATACCTTCCTCAGCATTTTAAATAAGCATGACACATTCAAAAACAAATGAACCAGTAAGAGATATAGCTCTCGCTTCACTCCAGACCTGACTGCCCTTGACCAGCACGAAAACATCCTGTGGCGTACTGCATTAGCATCGAATAGCCCCCGTGATATGCAACTTTTACGGGACGTTAGGAATCAATATACACAGGCAGTTAGGAAAGCTAAGGCTAGCTTTTTCTAACATAAATTTGCACCCTGTAGCACAAACTCCAAAAAGTTCTGGGACACTGTAAAGTCCATGGAGGTTAAGAGCACCTCCTTCCAGCTGCCCACTGCACTGAGGCTAGGAAACATTGTCACCACCGATAAATCCACTATAATTGAGAATTTCAATAAGCATTTTCTACGGCTGTACTTTCCACCTGGCTACCCCTACCCCGGTCAACTGCCCTGCACCCCCCACAGTATCTTGCCCAAGCCTCCGCCTTTTATCCTTCACCCAAATTCAGATAGCTGATGTTCTGAAAGAGCTGCAAAATCTGGACCCTACAAATCAGCAGAGCTAGACAATCTGGACCCTCTCTTTCTAAAATTATCTGCCGAAATTGTTGCAACCCCTATTACTAGCCTGTTCAACCTCTCTTTCGTATCGTCTGAGATTCCCAAAGATTGGAAAGCTGCCGCGATCATCCCCTTCTTCAATGAGGGAGACACTCTAGACCCAAACTGCTACAGACCTATATCTATCCTACCCTGCCTTTCTAAGGTATTCGAAAGCCTAGTTAACAAACAGGATACCGACCATTTTGAATCCCACCGAACCTTTTCCGCTATGCAATCTGGTTTCAGACCTGGTCAAGGGTGCACCTCAGCCACGTTCAAGGTCCTAAACGATATCAAAACTGCCATCGATAAGAGACATTACTCTGCAGCCGTTTTCATCGACCTGACTAAGGCTTTCGACTGTGTCACTCACCACATTCTTATCGGCAGACTCAACAGCCTTGGTTTCTCAAATGACTGTCTCTCTTGGTTCACCAACTACTTCTCTGATAGAGTTCAGTGTGTCAAATCGGAGGGCCTGTTATCCACCTCTACGCAGACAGCACCATTCTGTATACTTCTGGCCCTTCAATGGACACTGTGTTAACTAACCTCCAGACTAGCTTCAATGCCATACAATACTCCTACCGTGTCCTCCAACTACTCTTAAATGCAAGTAAAACTACATGCATGGTCTTCAACCGATCATTGCCCGCACTTGCCTTCCCGTCCAGCATCACTACTCTGGACGGTTCTGACTTAGAGTATGTGGACAACTACAAATACCTAGGTGTCTGGTTAGACTGTAAACTCTCCTTCCAGACTCATATTAAGCATCTCCAATCCAAAATTAAATCTAGAATCGGCTTCCTATTTCGCAGCAAAGCATCCTTCACTCATGCTGCCAAACATACCTTCGTAAAACTGACTTCGGTGATGTCATCTATAAAATAGCTTCCAACACTCTACTCAACAAATTGGATGCAGTCTATCACAGTGCCATCCGTTTTGTCACCAAAGCCCCATATACTTCCCACCACTGCGACCTGTACGCTCTCGTTGGCTGGCCCTCGCTTCATACTCGTCGCCAAACCCACTGGCTCCAGGTCATCTACAAATTTTTGCTAGGTATAGCTCCGCCTTATCTCAGCTCACTGGTCACAATAGCAACACCCGTAGCACGTGCTCCAGCAGGTGTATCTCACCGCCAAAGCCAATACCTCCTTTAGCCACCTTTCCTTCCAGTTGTCTGCTGCCAATGACTGGAACGAACTGCAAAAATCCCTGAAGCTGGAGACTCATATCTCCCTCACTAGCTTTAAGCACCAGCTGTCAGAGCAGCTCACTGATCACTGCACCTGTACATAGCCCATCCAACTACCTCATCCCTGTATTTATTTAGGTATTTATCTTGCTCCTTTGTACCCATGTATCTCTACTTTCATTAATCTTCTGCACATCTATTCACTCCAGTGTTTAATTGGTATGTTGTAATTACTTCGCCACCATGGCCTATTTATTGCCTTATTTGACCTCATTTGCACACACTGTATCTATACTTTTTCTACTGTATTATTGACTGTATGTTTGTTTATTCCATCTGTATCTCTGTGTTGATGTATGTGTCGAACTGCTTTGCTTTATCTTGGCCAGGTCGCAGTTGTAAATGAGAACTTGTTCTCAACTAGCCTACCTGGTTAAATAAAGGTGAAACAAATTTAGATTTTTTTTTAAATCTCTTGGTCCTGTGGCTCTCTACATGTTAACCTCTTGGTCCTGTGGCTCTCTAAATATTAATCTCTTAGTCCTGTGGCTCTCTACATGTTAGTTTCTAGGTCCTGGGACTCTACATGTTAGTTTCTGGGCCCTGTGGCTCTCTACATGTTAGTTTCTGGGCCCTGTGGCTCTCTACATGTTTTTTTCTGGGCCCTGTGGCTCTCTACATGTTAGTTTCTAGGCACTGTGGCTCTCTACATGTTAGTTTCTAGGCCCTGTGGCTCTCTCCATGTTAGTTTCTGGGCCCTGTGGCTCTCGTACGTGTTAGTTTCTGGGCCCTGTGGCTCTCTACATGTTAGTTTCTGGGCACTGTGGCTCTCTACATGTTAGTTTCTGGGCCCTGTGGCTCTCTACATGTTAGTTTCTGGGCCCTGTGGCTCTCTACATGTTAGTTTCTGGGCCCTGTGGCTCTCTACATGTTAGTTTCTGGGCACTGTGGCTCTCTACATGTAAAGAAACAATGCATTCAACACGTCTGTGGTCATAAACTGGATGTAATCTTTGCATAGGAATATGGGACCAAATAGGCCTACGAAACATTTGACTTCTGTAATACACGTTAAGTGAATTAGTACAAACACTTATGACAAATAGATACATAAACTGTTTTCATTTATAAATGGTCAAAAAATACATGTATGAACATACCCTAAAGTGAAAGGTGTCATTTTGTAATGTCGCCTCATATGAAACATTTGATCTCATATCCAAAATAGAAATAAATACGGACGGGAGTGTATCTGGGAATGATCTTACATATGGGTCGACATATGAACTTGGGTTTTCCACAGATGGCATGAGTACCTGTCCTGGATGGCTGGGGCGCTGGATACTTTGTGAGTACTAGCTTTCATCTTCAGACTCAGGAGCCAGTATAGACTTATGCTGAATTCTGATAAATGTCTTCAGTGTTTGCACACTGTATTCCCATTGAGCTCTCCTCTGGATACTTTTTCCGCTTTTCTCTAGTGGGTTTCCTGCTGTGTCACAGCAGTCCGAACACAAACCAGGGGCTGTGGAAGACGGCCCTCCGCAGCAGCCTTTATCTCAACATCATCAGGGATGAGACACTTAACATCCACAAGTTCACAGAGGAGTACTTTGATGGTCTGAAAGGGTACGACATTATTATGACATGTTGTATACTAGGTCCACTGAGTGATGGGCCTGGGACTCAAGCTTATTTTATTCTGGGCCCAGTTTCCCATTAGTGATGGCAAAGCCCGGTTTCCCATTAGTGATGGCAAAGCCCGGTTTCCCATTAGTGATGGCAAAGCCCGGTTTCCCATTAGTGATGGCAAAGCCCGGTTTCCCATTGGTGATGGCAAAGCCCGGTTTCCCGTTGGTGACGACAAAGCCCGGTTTCAATTAGTGACGGCAAAGCCCGGTTTCCCATTAGAGAGGGAAAAGCCCGGTTTGACATTAGTGATGACCAAAACTGGTTTCCCATTAGTGATGACAAAACCCAGTTTCCCATTAGTGATGACAAAACCCAGTTTCCCATTAGTGATGACAAATCCCAGTTTCCCATTAGTGATGACAAATCCCAGTTTCCCATTAGTGATGACAAATCCCGGTTTCCCATTAGTGATGACAAAACTCGGTTTCCCATTAGTGATGACAAATCCCGGTTTCCCATTAGTGATGACAAAACCCAGTTTCCCATTAGTGATGACAAATCCCGGTTTCCCATTAGTGATGACAAAACTCGGTTTCCCATTAGTGATGACAAACCCCGGTTTCCCATTAGTGATGACAAATCCCGGTTTCCCATTAGTGATGACAAATCCCGGTTTCCCATTAGTGATGACAAACCCCGGTTTCCCATTAGTGATGACAAAACCCGGTTTCCCATTAGTGATGGCAAAGGTTTTGGTAAACAGTTTTAACCATGTTCCTACGAAGGTTTTAATGCAACAAGATATTTTTAGGGACACAAGGCCCTGCCTGGTAATGTGTTGTATTGTGATGGTAAGCTATTGTCAAATACATCTTACTATTGACAACATATTCTGTTTCTTTGTGTCAGGTACAGTAAGCGTGTTGCAGATATAAAATAATGCAGGGAGCTGTAATAGATGCAGACAGAGAGTTCCTATCCTGTACTATAATAGATGCAGAGAGAGTGTTCCTATCCTGTACTATAATAGATGCAGACAGAGAGTTCCTATCCTGTACTATAATAGATGCAGCAGAGAGCTCCTATCCTGTACTATAATAGATGCAGACAGAGAGCTCCTATCCTGTACTATAATAGATGCAGACAGAGAGCTCTGAAAGTAACACAGGCCAGTTTTGTTCAGTACACCAGTATGGAACTGTTGCTGAATGTGAACTTGTCTGTGTGTGTCTCTCTCTCTCTCTCTCTCTCTCTCTCTCTCTCTCTCTCTCTCTCTCTCTCCCTCTCTCCCTCTCTCCCTCTCTCTCTTTCTCTGTCTCTCTCTAAGGCGTTGTTTGTCTTCATGGCTCTGTCATTTTTCCCATGACGAGGTTCTGTGGCTCGTCAGACATTCTGACAATATCCCCAAGATCAAGACCCCATAGGACTGCATAGACTCATACATTTGAAGTAGCTGACACAAAGCAGACCTTCCTACCACCTAAAACAGACCGTCCTGCCATGACACTTTGCACATATCAACCAAATATATACAGTACCATATTACTACTTCAGCTGTCAAGTCACAAAACTAAACAATGTAGCAAATGCTACAGTATATATACTACAGTGGTCTGGATAAATAGTCCTGCTGTTGATGCAGTAGTCATTAGATTGTGTTTAAGTATAGTACTACTGTACTGTTGATACAGTAGTCATTAGATTGTGTGTTTAAGTATAGTTCTACTGTACTGTTGATACAGTAGTCATTAGCATGTGTGTTTAAGTATAGTTCTACTGTACTGTTGATACAGTAGCCATTAGATTGTGTGTTTAAGTATAGCTCTACTGTACTGTTGATACAGTAGTCACTAGTTTGTGTTTATATATAGTCTTACTGTTGATATGGTAGTCAGTCACTAGTTTACGTATAGTAATACTGTTGATGCAGTAAATAAAATGTATTTATAAAGCCCTTCTTACATCAGCTGATATATCAAAGTACTGTAGAGAAACCCAGCTTAAAACCCCAAGCAATGCAGGTGTAGAAGCACAGTGACTAGGGAAAGCTCCATAGAAAGGCCAGAACTTAGGAAGAAACCTAGAGAGGAACCAGGCTATGAGGGGTGGCCAGTCCTCTTCTAGCTGTGCCGGGTGGAGATTATAACAGAACATGGCCAAGATGTTCAAATGTTCATAGATGACCAGCAGGGTCAAATAATAATAATCACAGTGGTTCTCGAGGGTGGAACAGATCAGCACCTCAGGAGTAAATGTCAGTTGGCTTTTCATAGCTGATCATTTAGAGTATCTCTACCTAGAGAGTTGAAAACAGCTGGTCTGGGACAGGTAGCACGTCCGGTGAACAGGTCAGGGTTCCATAGTCGCAGGCAGAACAGTTGAAACTAGATCAGCAGCACGGCCATGTGGACTGGGGACAGCAAGGAGTCATCGGGCCAGGTACTCATGAGGTATGGTCCTAGAGCTCAGGTCCTCCGAGAGAGAAAAAATGAAAGAAAGAAAGAGAGAGAATTAAAGAATTAGAGAGAGCATACTTAACTTCACACAGGACTGCGGATAAGACAGGAGAAATACTCCAGATATAACAGACTGACCCTAGCCATGTATAGTCCTACTGTTGATACAGAAGTCACTAGTTTATGGGTTTGTGTATAGTCATACTATTGATACGGTAGTTACTAGTTTGTGACTATTATTGAATCATTGCATCGATGACGTCGTCCCCACAGTGACCATACGTACATACCCCAACCAGAAGCCATGAATACAGGCACATCCGTACTGAGCTAAAGGGTAGAGTTGCCGCTTTCAAGGACTGGGACTCTAACCTGGAAGCTTACAAGAAATCCCGCTATGCCCTCCAACAAACCATCAAACAGGCAAAACGCTCGAAACATTCTACACCGGCTCTGACACTTGCCAGATGTGGCAGGGCTTGCAAACCATTACAGACTACAAAGGGAAGCACAGCTGAGAGCTGCCCAGTGACACGAGCCTACCAGATGAGCTAAACTACTTATATTCTCACTTCGAGGAAAATAATACTGAAATATGCATGAGAGCACCAGCTGCTCCGGAAGACTGTGTGATCACGCTTTCCGCAGCCGATGTGAGTAAGACCTTTAAACAGGTCAACAAACCGCATATCCAGACGGATTACCAGGACGTGTACTGTGAGCATGCGCTGCCCAACTGTCAAGTGTCTTCACTGACATTTTCAACCTCTCCCTGTCCGAGTCTGTAAAACCAACATGTTCTTAGTAGACCATCAAAGTCCCTGTGCCCAAGAACACTAAGGTAACCAGCCTAAATGACTACCGACCCGCAGCACTCACGTCTGTACCCATGAAGTGCTTTGAAAGGCTAGTCGTGGCTCACATCAACACCATTATCCAGAAACCCGAGATCAACTTCAATTTGCATACCAACAGATCCACAGATGATACAATCTCTATTGCACTCCACACTGCCCTTTCCCACCTGGACAAATGGAACACCTACAGTATGTGAGAATTTTACTCATTGACTACAGCTCAGCGTTCAACACCATAGTGCCCTCAAAGCTCATCAATAACCTAAGGACCCTGGGACTAAACACCTCCCTCTGCAACTGGCTCCTGGACTTCCTGACTAGCCGCCCCCAGGTGGTAAGGGTAGGTAACAACACGTCTGCCACGCTGATCCTCAACACAGGGGCCCCTCATGGGTGCGTACTCAGTACCCTCCTGTACTCCCTCTTCACTCATGACTGCACTGCCAGGCACAACTCCAACAGCATCATTAAGTTTGCCGATGACACAACCTGATCACCGACAATAATGAGACATCCTATAGGGAGGAGGTCAAAGACCTGGCCGTGTGATGCCAGGACAATAACCTCTCCCTCAACGTGATCAAGACAAAGGAGATGATTGTGGACTACCGGAAAAAGAGGACAGAGTATGCCCCCATTCTTATCGACGGGGCTGCAGTGGATGAGAGCTTCAAGTTCCTTGGTGTCCACATCACCAACAAACTAACATGGTCCAAACACACCAAGACAGTCGTGAAGAGGGTACGATATAACCTATTTTCCATCAGGAGACTGAAAAGAGTTGTCATGGGTCCTCAGATCCTCAAAAGGTTCTACAGCTGCAACAGCTGTTTGCATCACTGCCTGGTATGGCAACTGCTCGGCCTCCGACCGCAAGGCACTACAGAGTGTAGTGCGAACGGCCCAGTACATCACTGGGGCCAAGTTTCCTGCCTTCCAGGTCCTCTATATAAGGCGGTGTCTGAGGAAGGCCCTAAAAATGTCAAAGACTCCAGCCACCCTAGTCATAGACTGTTCTCTCTGCTACTGCATGGCAAGCTGTACCGGATTGCCAAATTTAGGTCCAAGAGGCTTCTAAACAGCATCTACCTCCAAGCCATAAGAGTCCTGAACATCTAATCAAATGGCTACACAGACTATTTGCATTGCCCCCCCCCCTCCCCCTCTTTTACACCGATGCTTCTCTCTGTTGTTGTCATCTATGCATTGTCAATTTAACTTGTTATGGCTGGGGTTAGTATTGAGTAGCTTGGATGAATAAGGTGTCCAGAGTAAACTGTCTGCTACTCAGGCCCAGTTGCTAATATATGCATATTATTAGTAGATTTAGATAGAAAACACTCTGAAGTTTCCAAAACTGTTTGAATGATGTCTATAAGTATAACAGGTACTCAAATGGCAGGCAAAAACCTGAAAAAATATCCAACCAAGAAGTGGGACATTCCTAAGGCTTCCACTAGATGTCAACAGTCTTTAGAACCTTGTTTGGTGCTTCTACTGTGAAGGAGGGGGGAATGGGAGCTGAAGGAGTCAGTGGTCTGCCAGAGTGGCATGAGCTGGTCATGCGCGTTCACGTGAGAGTTAGCTTGCGTTCCATTGCATTTCTGAAGACAAAGGAATTCTCCGGTTGGAACATTATTGAAGATTTATGTTAAAAACATCCTAAAGATGGATTCTATATTTCGTTTGACATGTTTCTACAAACTGTAACGGAACGTTTTGACTTTTCATCTGGCCTACGCGTCATGCATTTGGACTACTGGGATAAACAAAAAGGATGTATTTGGACATAAATTATGGACTTTATTGAACAAATCAAACATTTATTGTGGAACTGGGATTCCTGGGAGTGCATTCTGTTGAAGATCATCAAAGGTAAGTGAAAGGTAAGTGAATATTTACAATGTTATAATGTTATTTCTGACTTCTGTTGACTCCACAACATGGCGGATATCTGTATGGCTTGATTTGTTGTCTGAGCGCTGTACTCAGATTATTGCAAGGTGTGCTTTTTCGGTAAAGCTTTTGAAATCTGACACAGTGGTTGCATCTCTGCCTCTAAAGTTTTTCCTAGCCACCGTGCTTCTACACCTGCATTGCTTGCTGTTTGGGGTTTTAGGCTGGGTTTCTGTACAGCACTTTGAGATATCAGCTGATGTACGAAGGGCTATATAAATAAATTGGATTTGATTTGATTTGATTTGTGTATCTATAATTCCATGCATAATAGTTGTATCCTTTATCAATGTTTATCATGAGGATTTCTGTAAATTGATGTGGTTCTCTGCAAAATCACCAGATGTTTTGGAACTACTAAACATAACGTGCCAATGTAAACTCAGACTTTTGTATATAAATATGAACAAAAAAAAGATGTTTATCGAACAAAACATACTGTACATGTATTGTGTAACGTGAAGTCCTATGAGTGTCATCTGATGAAGATCATCAAAGTTTAGTGATTAATTTTGACTCTGCTTTTTGTGACTCCTCTCTTTGGCTGGAAAAATGGCTGTGTTTTTCTGTGACTAGGAGCAGACCTAACGTTTGGTGTGCTTTCGTCGTAAAGCCTTTTTAAAATTGGAGACTGTGGTGGGATTAACGTAACAAGGTGGGATGTAAAGTAACAAGCAATTAAAGAGCAGCAGTAAAATATCAATAGTGAGACTATATACAGGGGGGTACTGGTTACATATTACCTCAACTAACCAGTGCACATTGACTCTGTACCAGTACCCCCCTGTATATAGTCTCGCTATTGTTATTTTACTGCTGCCCTTTAAATGCTTGTTACTTTTATTTCTGATTCTGTTCAGTATTTTTAAATCTGCATTGTTGGTTAGGGGCTCGTAAGAAAGCATTTCACTGTAAGGTCTATACCTGTATATATATATATATATTCACTCCTAAAGACTGATCTATGGCTCCTATATATTCCACTGCTAAAGACTGAACTATGACTATTTTTTACATTTATTTTTTATTTCACCTTTATTTAAGCAGGTAGGCTAGTTGAGAACAAGTTCTCATTTACAACTGCGACCTGGCCAAGAAAAAGCATAGCAGTGTGAACAGACAGATATGAGTCTGGAAGGAGAGTTTACAGTCTAGCCAGACACCTAGGTACTTGTAGATGTCCACATATTCTAGGTTGGAACCATCCAGGGTGGTGATGCTAGTCGGGCGTGCAGGTGCAGGCAGCGAACGGTTGAAAAGCATGCATTTGGTTTTACTAGCGTTTAAGAGCAGTTGGAGGCCAAGGAAGGAGTGTTGTATGGCATTGAAGCTCGTTTGGAGGTTAGATAGCACAGTGTCCAAGGAAGGGCCGGAAGTATACAGAATGGTGTCATCTGCGTAGAGGTGGATCAGGGAATCGCCCGCAGCAAGAGCAACATCATTGGTATATACAGAGAAAAGAGTCGGCCCGAGATTTGAACCCTGTGGCACCCCCATAGAGACTGCCAGAGGACCGGACAACATGCCCTCCGATTTGATACACTGAACTCTGTCTGCAAAGTAGTTGGTGAACCAGGCAAGGCAGTCATTAGAAAAACTGAGGCTACTGAGTCTGCCGATAAGAATATGGTGATTGACAGAGTCGAAAACCTTGGCCAGGTCGATGACGACGGCTGCACAGTACTGTCTTTTATCGATGGCGGTTATGATATCGTTTAGTACCTTGAGCGTGGCTGAGGTGCACCCGTGACCGGCTCGGAAACCAGATTGCACAGCGGAGAAGGTACGGTGGGATTCGAGATGGTCAGTGACCTGTTTGTTGACTTGGCTTTCGAAGACCTTAGGTAGTCAGGGCAGGATGGATATAGGTCTGTAACAGTTTGGGTCCAGGGTGTCTCCTTCTTTGAAGAGGGGGATGACTGCGGCAGCTTTCCAATCCTTGGGGATCTCAGACGATATGAAAGAGAGGTTGAACAGGCTGGTAATATATTCTTACACTCTTATATATTCCACTCCTAAAGACTGAACTATGACTCTTATATATTCACTCCTAAAGACTGAACGATGACTCATATATTCACTCCTAAAGACTGAACTATGACTCTTATATATTCCACTCCTAAAGACTGAACTATGACTCTTATATATTCCACTCCTAAAGACTGAACTATGACTCCTATATATTCACTCCTAAAGACTGAACTATGACTCATATATTCACTCCTAAAGACTGAACTATGACTCTTATATATTCCACTCCTAAAGACTGAACTATGACTCTTATATATTCCACTCCTAAAGACTGAACTATGACTCCTATATATTCACTCCTAAAGACTGAACTATGACTCATATATTCACTCCTAAAGACTGAACTATGACTCTTATATATTCCACTTGTAACGGTCTTCTAGGTGTGAAGGAGAGTCGGACCAAAATGCGGCGTGTAGATTGCGATCCATGTTTATTGTGACTATAGCAACATGAATCCAAATACAAACAGTGCAAAATAATAAACGTAATGAAAACCGAAACAGCCTAAACTGGTGCAAACTAACACTAAGGACAATCACCCACGACAAACTCAAAGAATATGGCTGCCTAAATATGGTTCCCAATCAGAGACAACGATAAACACCTGCCTCTGATTGAGAACCACTTCAGACAGCCATAGACTTAGCTAGAACACCCCACTAGCTACAATCCCCATACAAACACACCACATACAAAAACCCATGCCACACCCTGGCCTGACCAAATAAATAAAGATAAACACAAAATACTTTGACCAGGGTGTGACAGAACCCCCCCCCTAAGGTGCGGACTCCCGAACGCACCTCAAAACAATAGGGAGGGTCCGGGTGGGCGTCTGTCCATGGTGGCGGCTCCGGCGCGGGACGTGGACCCCACTCAATCAATGTCTTAGTCCCTTCTCCTCGCGTCCCTGGATAGTCCACCCTCGCCGCCGACCATGGCCTAGTAGTCCTCACCCAGAACCCCACTGGACTGAGGAGCAGATCGGGACTGAGGGGCAGCTCGGGACTGAGGCAGCTCGGGACTGAGGGGAAGCTCAGGAGTGAGAGGAAGCTCAGGAGTGAGAGGAAGCTCAGGAGTGAGAGGAAGCTCAGGCAGGTTGACGAATCTACCAGATCCTGGCTGGCTGGCGGTTTCGGCAGATCCTGGCTGACTGGCAGATCCTGGCTGACTGGCAGATCCTGGTCGACTGGCAGATCTGGAAGAGTCTGGTCGACTGGCAGATCTGGAAGAGTCTGGTCGACTGGCAGATCTGGAAGAGTCTGGTCGACTGGCAGATCTGGAAGAGTCTGGTCGACTGGCAGATCTGGGAGAGTCTGGTCGACTGGCAGATCTGGGAGAGTCTGGTCGACTGGCAGATCTGGGAGAGTCTGGTCGACTGGCAGATCTGGGAGAGTCTGGTCGACTGGCAGATCTGGGAGAGTCTGGTCGACTGGCAGATCTGGGAGAGTCTGGTCGACTGGCAGATCTGGGAGAGTCTGGTCGACTGGCAGATCTGGGAGAGTCTGGTCGACTGGCAGATCTGGGAGAGTCTGGTCGACTGGCTGCTCCATGCTGACTGGCTGCTCCATGCTGACTGGCGGCCCTGGCTGCTCCATGCTGACTGGCGGCCCTGGCTGCTCCATGCTGACTGGCGGCCCTGGCTGCTCCATGCTGACTGGCGGCCCTGGCTGCTCCTTGCTGACTGGCGGCCCTGGCTGCTCCATGCTGACTGGCGGCCCTGGCTGCTCCATGCTAACTGGCAGCTCTGGCGGCTCCTTGCAGACTGGCAGCTCTGGCGGCTCCTTGCAGACTGGCAGCTCTGGCGGCTCCTTGCAGACTGGCAGCTCTGGCGGCATCCTGCAGACAGGCAGCTCTGGCGGCTCCTTGCAGACTGGCAGCTCCTTGCAGACTGGCAGCTCCTTGCAGACTGGCAGCTCCTTGCAGACTGGCAGCTCTATGCTAACTGGCAGCTCCTTGCAGACTGGCAGTTCTGAACAGGCGGGAGACTCCGGCAGCGCTGTAGAGGAGGAAGGCTCTAACAGCGCTAGACAGGCGGGAGACTCCAACAGCGCTGGAGAGGAGGAGGGCTCCGACAGCGCTGGACAGGCGAGGCGCACTGTAGGCCTGATGCGTGGTGCTGGCACTGGTGGTACTGGGCCGAGGACACGCACAGGAAGCCTGGTGCGGGGAGCTGCTACCGGAGGGCTGGGGTGTGGAGGTGGTACTGGAAAAACCGGACCGTGCAGGCGCACTGGAGCTCTTGAGCACCGAGCCTGCCCAACCTTACCTGGTTGAATGCTCACGGTCGCCCTGCCAGTGCGGCGAGGTGGAATAGCCCGCACTGGGCTATGCAGGCGAACCGGAGACACCGAGCGCAAGGCTGGTGCCATGTAAGCCGGCCCAAGGAGACGCACTGGGGACCAGCTGCGTAGAGCCGGCTTCATGGCATTAGGCTCGACGCTCAATCTAGCCCGGCCAACACGTGGAGCTGGAATATACCGCACCGGGCTATGCACCCGCACTGGAGACACCGTGCGCACCACTGCATAACACGGTGCCTGTCCGGTCTCTCTAGCCCCCCGGTAAGCACAGGGAGTCTGCCCAGGTCTCCTACCTGGCGTAGCCATACTCCCTGTTAGCCCCCCCCCAAGAAATTTTTGGGGCTGCTTCTCAGGCTTCCATCCGCTACGTCGTGCTGCCTCCTCATATCTGCGCCTCTCCGCTTTCGCCGCCTCCAGTTCTTCTTTGGGGCGGCGATATTCTCCTGGCTGAGCCCAGGGTCCTCTTCCTTCTAATTCGTCCTCCCATGTCCATACCTCCTCTTTGGGCTGCTCCTTTGGGCGGCTACACTCCCCTGGTTTAGCCCAGGGTCCTCTCCCGTCGAGGATTTCCTCCCATGTCCAGAAATCCTTATTGCGCGTCTCCTCGCGCTGCTCCTGCCTGTTGACACGCTGCTTGGTCCTTTTGTGGTGGGTGATTCTGTAACGGTCTTCTAGGTGTGAAGGAGAGTCGGACCAAAATGCGGCGTGTAGATTGCGATCCATGTTTATTGTGACTATAGCAACATGAATCCAAATACAAACAGTGCAAAATAATAAACGTAATGAAAACCGAAACAGCCTAAACTGGTGCAAACTAACACTAAGGACAATCACCCACGACAAACTCAAAGAATATGGCTGCCTAAATATGGTTCCCAATCAGAGACAACGATAAACACCTGCCTCTGATTGAGAACCACTTCAGACAGCCATAGACTTAGCTAGAACACCCCACTAGCTACAATCCCCATACAAACACACCACATACAAAAACCCATGCCACACCCTGGCCTGACCAAATAAATAAAGATAAACACAAAATACTTTGACCAGGGTGTGACACCACTCCTAAAGACTGAACTATGACTCTTATATATTCCACTCCTAAAGACTGAACTATGACTCTTATATATTCCACTCCTAAAGACTAAACTATGACTCTTATATATTCCACTGCTAAAGACTGTGATATGGTTGTGTTTGTCTCCAGTTTCTCGTCTCAGAGCTGTGAGGAGGTTTCAATGCAGTGCTACATCAAGTCTTTCCCTCTGGTCTGGTTTGGTCTGGTCTGGTCTGGTCTGGTCTGCAGCCAGAGTCCACCAGCTGTGTCCAGATGAGGGCAGTACTGGGCTTCGAGACACTATCTGGGTATCCGACCGTAATAACATATTTTAACTGGTTATGCTAAATTTATAGATAGCCATGTAATTTTCAGGTCACATCACGTCAAATACTGAATGGTGAAAGCAATTATTCCATTGGTATGAAACATCTCAATAAATTGTGGAGAAAAAAAACAGAAAAAACAAATTGTTTATGAATATGGTAAATCTGAGAGACATCTCTTCGTGTTTCTTGTTGATGTCTAGCCGGAGGCGGTTGAGAGGAGGTGCAACCTCAATGACCAGGTGTGTGTGTGTGTTTCTGCGTGTGTGTGTGTGTGCGTGTATGTTTGCATGCATATGTTTGCGCGTGTGTGTGTTCGAGATATGTAACCTCGATGACCAGGAATCTGGGGGAAGGGTACAGGTCACATAGCTAATTAACTATAAGATTCATGCAGCCAATTGACAGTATTTCCAATTATATTACAACGCCCTCGTAGTCACTGCGCTAGATTTAAAGGTACAATCTGGCATCTGGGAATCTTTTCAATGGTAATTTAAATTCTACATATTTACCCTTTAATAAAGCAAATCCCAGATTGTAGCTTTAATGTAGGAGTGTGCCAGTAGGAAAGTGAAGAGGAGGTGGTGTAACGAGAGAAGATTGTTTCTCTCTATGCTGGAAAACGTTGTGAGAGTGTTTAGTTTAGACTCCTGAGAGGTTGCAGCATAGCAGGAAGAAGTAAAATCACTAATTTATTTTTCTGTAAACGCTGAAAGCAATGTATAACAGATTTTAATGGAAAACATTCTAATACTGTTTCTTCTATGTGGTTCTCTTAATCATGTTCCCTATTAGCTGTTGTCCAAACACTGTGGCCAGATCGTAAGTGCAGCTTGCCATAAGAAGCAGAAGAAGCAGGCGCCCAGAAAAGGAGAGGTGTAAAGAGGGAAATCTGGCACAGAGAGGCAGAGGACCATCGTCATCAAGTCAGCGATTTCACCCTTTCACCCATCCCCCTATAACTCTCTATCCCTCTCTCTACCCCTCCACCCATCCCCCTATAACTCTCTATCCCTCTCTGTACCCCTCCATCCATCCCCCTATAACTTTTTATCCCTCTCTCTACCCCTCCATCCATCCCCCTATAACTCTCTATCCCTCTCTCTACCTTCCATCCATCCCCCTATCGCCCTAAAACTCTCTATCCCTCTCTCTACCCCTCCATCCATCCCCCTATCCCCCTATAACTATCTATCCCTCTCTCTACCCCTCCATCCATCCCCCTATCCCCCTAAAACTCTCTATCCCTCTCTCTACCCCTCCATCCATCCCCCTATCCCCCTATAACTATCTATCCCTCTCTCTACCCCTCCATCCATCCCCCTACAACTCTCTATCCATCTCTATAACCCTACATCCATCCCCCTATCCCCCTAAAACTCTCTATCCATATCTATACCCCTCCATCCATCCCCCTACAACTCTCTATCCCTCTCTATACCCCTCCATCCCCCTATAACTCTCTATCACTCTCTCTACCCCTCCATCCATCCCCCTATCCCCCTAAAACTCTCTATCCCTCTCTCTACCCATCCATCCATCCCCTTATCCCCCTAAAACTCTCTATACCTCTCTCTACCCCTCCATCCATCCCCCTATCCCCCTATAACTATCTATCCCTCTCTCTACCCCTCCATCCATCCCCCTACAACTCTCTATCCATCTCTATAACCCTACATCCATCCCCCTATCCCCCTAAAACTCTCTATCCAAATCTATACCCCTCCATCCAAATCTATACCCCTCCATCCATCCCCCTACAACTCTCTATCCCTCTCTATACCCCTCCATCCCCCTAAAACTCTCTATCCAAATCTATACCCCTCCATCCATCCCCCTACAACTCTCTATCCCTCTCTATACCCCTCCATCCATCCCCCTACAACTCTCTATTCCTCTCTATACCCCTCCATCCCCCTATATCTCTCTATCCCTCTCTCCATCCATCCATCAATCCCTTTCTCTCTCCATCAATCCATCCATCTCTCTCTATTCACCTCCGTCCATCTCCAATCCTTCCATCCCTCTCTCCATCCCTCTTTACACCCCTCCATCTCTATCCAAACCCCTCCATCTCTCTCTATACCCCCCATCTCTCTCTATACCCCTCTCTATACCCATCCATCTCTCTCTATACCCCTCCAACCCTCTCTATACCCCTCCATCCCTCTCCATACCCATCTCTATACCCCTCCATCCCTCTCTATACCCCTCCATCCCTCTCTATACTCCTCCATCCCTCTCCATACGTCTCTATACCCCTCCATCCCTTTCTATACCCCTCCATCCCTCTCTATACCCATCCATCCCTCTCCATACCCCTTTCTATACCCCTCCACCCCTCTCTATACCCCTCAATCCCTCTCTAAACCCCTCCATCTCTCTCTAAACCCCTCCATCCTTATCTATACCCCTCCATCCCTCTCTATACCCCTCCATCTCTCTACACCCCTCCATCCCTCTCTATACCCCTCCGTCCCTCTCTATAACCCTCCATCCCTCTATATACCCCTCCATCCCTCTCTATACCCCTCCATCCCTCTCTATACCCCTCCATCCCTCTCTATACCCATCCATCCCTCTCTATACCCCTCCATCCCTCTCCATACACCTCTACCTCTCTACATACCCCTCCATCCTTCTATATACCCCTCCATCCCTCTCTATACCCATCCATCCCTCTCCATACCCCTCCATCTCACTCTATACCCCTCCATCCCTCGCTATACCCCTCCATCCCTCTCTATACCCATCTATCCCTATCCATATCCCTCTCTATACCCCTCCATCCCTCTCTATACCCCTCAATCCCTCTCTAAACCCCTCCATCTCTCTCTAAACCCCTCCATCCTTATCTATACCCCTCCATCCCTCTCAATACCCCTCCATCTCTCTCTATACCCCTCCATCCCTCTCCATACCCCTCCAACCCTCTCTATACCCCTCCATCTCTCTCTATACCCCTCCATCCCTCTCTATACCCCTCCATCCCTCTCTATACCCCTCCATCCCTCTCTATACCCATCCATCCCTCTCTATACCCCTCCATCCCTCTCCATACACCTCTACCTCTCTATATACCGCTCCATCCCTCTCTATACCCATCCATCCCTCTCTATACCCATGCATCCCTCTCCACACCCCTCCATCTCACTCTAACCCCTCCATCCCTCGCTATACCCCTCCATCCCTCTCTATACCCATCCATCCCTCTCCATATCCCTCTCTATACCCCTCCATCCCTCTCTATACCCCTCAATCCCTCTCTAAACCCCTCCATCACTCTCTATAACCCTCCATCCTTATCTATACCCCTCCATCTCACTCTATACCTCACCATCCCACTCTATACCCCTAAACCCCTCTCTATACCCCTCCATCTCTCTCTATACCCCTCCATCCCTCTCCCATATCCCTCTCTATACCCCTCCATCCCTCTCTATACCCCTCAATCCCACTCTAAACCCCTCCATCTCTATCTAAACCCCTCCATCCTTATCTATACCCCTCCATCCCTCTCAATACCCCTCCATCTCTCTCTATACCCCTCCATCCCTCTCCATACCCCTCCAACCCTCTCTATATACCCCCCATCTCTCTCTATACCCCTCTCTATACCCATCCATCTCTCTCTATACCCCTCCAACCCTCTCTATACCCCTCCATCCCTCTCCATACCCATCTCTATACCCCTCCATCCCTCTCTATACCCCTCCATCCCTCTCTATACTCCTCCATCCCTCTCCATACCCGTCTCTATACCCGTCCATCCCTTTCTATACCCCTCCATCCCTCTCTATACCCATCCATCCCTCTCCATACCCCTTTCTATACCCCTCCACCCCTCTCTATACCCCTCAATCCCTCTCTAAACCCCTCCATCTCTCTCTAAACCCCTCCATCCTTATCTATACCCCTCCATCCCTCTCTATACCCCCTCCATCTCTCTACACCCCTCCATCCCTCTCTATACCCCTCCGTCCCTCTCTATAACCCTCCATCCCTCTATATACCCCTCCATCCCTCTCTATACCCCTCCATCCCTCTCTATACCCCTCCATCCCTCTCTATACCCATCCATCCCTCTCTATACCCTCCATCCCTCTCCATACACCTCTACCTCTCTACATACCCCTCCATCCTTCTATATACCCCTCCATCCCTCTCTATACCCATCCATCCCTCTCCATACCCCTCCATCTCACTCTATACCCCTCCATCCCTCGCTATACCCCTCCATCCCTCTCTATACCCATCTATAACTCTCCATATCCCTCTCTATACCCCTCCATCCCTCTCTATACCCCTCAATCCCTCTCTAAACCCCTCCATCTCTCTCTAAACCCCTCCATCCTTATCTATACCCCTCCATCCCTCTCAATACCCCTCCATCTCTCTCTATACCCCTCCATCCCTCTCCATACCCCTCCAACCCTCTCTATACCCCTCCATCTCTCTCTATACCCCTCCATCCCTCTCTATACCCCTCCATCCCTCTCTATACCCCTCCATCCCTCTCTATACCCATCCATACCTCTCTATACCCCTCCATCCCTCTCCATACACCTCTACCTTTCTATATACCGCTCCATCCCTCTCTATACCCATCCATCCCTCTCTATACCCATGCATCCCTCTCCACACCCCTCCATCTCACTCTATACCCCTCCATCCCTCGCTATACCCCTCCATCCCTCTCTATACCCATCCATCCCTCTCCATATCCCTCTCTATACCCCTCCATCCCTCTCTATACCCCTCAATCCCTCTCTAAACCCCTCCATCACTCTCTATAACCCTCCATCCTTATCTATACCCCTCCATCTCACTCTATACCTCACCATCCCACTCTATATCCCTAAACCCCTCTCTATACCCCTCCATCTCTCTCTATACCCCTCCATCCCTCTCCATATCCCTCTCTATACCCCTCCATCCCTCTCTATACCCCTCAATCCCTCTCTAAACCCCTCCATCTCTATCTAAACCCCTCCATCCTTATCTATACCCCTCCATCCCTCTCAATACCCCTCCATCTCTCTCTATACCCCTCCATCCCTCTCCATACCCCTCCAACCCTCTCTATACCCCTCCATCTCTCTCTGTACCCCTCCATCCCTCTCTATACCCCTCCATCCCTCTCTATACCCATCCATCCCTCTCTATACCCCTCCATCCCTCTCCATACACCTCTACCTCTCTATATACCGCTCCATCCCTCTCTATACCCATCCATCCCTCTCCACACCCCTCCATCTCACTCTATACCCCTCCATCCCTCGCTATACCCCTCCATCCCTCTCTATACCCATCCATCCCTCTCCATATCCCTCTCTATACCCCTCCATCCCTCTCTATACCCCTCAATCCCTCTCTAAACCCCTCCATCACTCTCTATAACCCTCAATCCTTATCTATACCCCTCCATCTCTCTCTATACCCCACCATCCCTCTCTATACCCCTCCACCCCTCTCTATACCCCTCCATCTCTCTCTATACCCCTCTCTATTCCCCTCCATCTCTATCTATACCCCTCTCTATACCTCTAGATGTCTCTCTATACCCCTCCATCTCTCTCTATACCCCTCTCTATACATCTACATCTCTCTCCATACCCCTCCATCCCTCTCTATACTCCTCCATCCCTCTCTATACCCCTCCATCCCTCTCTATACCCCTCCATCCCTCTCTATACCACTCCATCTCTCTATACCCCTCTATATACCTCTAAATCTCTCTCCATACCCCTCCATCCCTCTCTATACCCCTCCATCCCCCTCTATACCCCTCCATCCCTCTTTATACCCCTCCATCCCTCTCTATACCCCTCCATCTCTCTATACCCCTCTCTATACCCCTCCATCCCTCTCCATACCCCTCTCTATACCCCTACATCCATCTCTATACCCCTCCATCCCTCTCCATAACCATCTCTATACCCATCCATCCCTCGCCATACTCTCTCTATACCCCTCCATCCTTCTCTATACCCTCCATCCCTCTCTATACCCCTCCACCCCTCTCCATCCCCCTCTCTATACCCATCCATCCCTCTCCATACCCCTCTCTATACCCCTCCATCCCTCTCTATACCCCTCAATCCCTCTCTAAACCCCTCCATCTCTCTCTATACCCCTCCATCCCTCTCTATACCCCTCCATCCCTCTCTATACCCCTCCATCTCTCTTTATACCCCTCCATCCCTCTCTATACCCCTCCATCCCTCTCTATATCCCTCCATCCCTCTCTATACCCCTCCATCTCTCTCTATACCCCTCTCTATACCCCTCCGTCCCTCTCTATACCTATCCATCCCTCTCTATTCCCCTCCATCCCGCTCTATACCCCTCCATACCTCTCCATACCCCTCTCTATACCCCTCCTTCCCTCTCTATACCTATCCATCCCTCTCTATACCCCTCCATCTCTCTCTATACCCTTCTCTATACACCTCCCATCCCTCTCTATATCTCTCCACTCCTGTCTATATCTCGCCATCCCTCTATCACCTCATCCTTCTCTATATACAGTGCCTTGCGAAAGTATTCGGCCCCCTTGAACTTTGTGACCTTTTGCCACATTTCAGGCTTCAAACATAAAGATATAAAACTGTATTTTTTTGTGAAGAATCAACAACAAGTGGGACACAATCATGAAGTGGAACGACATTTATTGGATATTTCAAACTTTTTTAACAAATCAAAAACTGAAAAATTGGGCGTGCAAAATTATTCAGCCCCCTTAAGTTAATACTTTGTAGCGCCACCTTTTGCTGCGATTACAGCTGTAAGTCGCTTTAGGTATGTCTCTATCAGTTTTGCACATCGAGAGACTGAAATTTTTTCCCATTCCTCCTTGCAAAACAGCTCGAGCTCAGTGAGGTTGGATGGAGAGCATTTGTGAAATGCAGTTTTCAGGTCTTTAAACAGATTCTCGATTGGATTCAGGTCTGGACTTTGACTTGGCCATTCTAACACCTGGATATGTTTATTTTAAAACCATTTCATTGTAGATTTTGCTTTATGTTTTGGATCATTGTCTTGTTGGAAGACAAATCTCCGTCCCAGTCTCAGGTCAATTGCAGACTCCATCAGGTTTTCTTCCAGAATGGTCCTGTATTTGGCTCCATCCATCTTCCCATCAATTTTAACCATCTTCCCCTGTCCCTGCTGAAGAAAAGCAGGCCCAAACCATGATGCTGCCACCACCATGTTTGACAGTGGGGATAGTGTGTTCAGCTGTGTTGTTGTATACGCCAAACATAACGTTTTGCATTGTTGCAAAAAGTTCAATTTTGGTTTGATTGTCAACCCCACCTTCTTCCACATGTTTGGTGTGTCTCCCAGGTGGCTTGTGGCAAACTTTAAACAACACTTTTTATGGATATCTTTAAGAAATGGCTTTCTTGCCACTCTTCCATAAAGGCCAGATTTGTGCAATATACAACTGATTGTTGTCCTATGGACAGAGTCTCCCACCTCAGCTGTAGATCTCTGCAGTTCATCCAGAGTGATCATGGGCCTCTTGGCTGCATCTCTGATCAGTCTTCTCCTTGTATGAGCTGAAAGTTTAGAGGGACGGCCAGGTCTTGGTAGATTTGCAGTGGTCTGATACTCCTTCCATTTCAATATTATCGCTTGCACAGTGCTCCTTGGGATGTTTAAAGCTGAGAAATCTTTTTGTATCCAAATCTGGCTTTAAACTTCTTCACAACAGTATCTCGGACCTGCCTGGTGTGTTCCTTGTTCTTCATGATGCTCTCTGCGCTTTTAACGGACCTCTGAGACTATCACAGTGCAGGTGCATTGATACAGAGACTTGATTACACACAGGTGGATTGTATTTATCCTCATTAGTCATTTAGGTCAACATTGGATCATTCAGAGATCCTCACTGAACTTCTGGAGAGAGTTTGCTGCACTGAAAGTAAAGGGGCTGAATAATTTTGCACGCCCAATTTTTCAGTTTTTGATTTGTTAAAAAAGTTTGAAATATCCAATAAATGTCGTTCCACTTCATGATTGTGTCCCACTTGTTGTTGATGCTTCACAAAAAAATACAGTTTTATATCTTTATGTTTGAAGCCTGAAATGTGGCAAAAGGTCGCAAAGTTCAAGGGGGCCAATACTTTCGCAAGGCACTGTCTGTCCAAGAAATCCCCATCCATCTATATACCCCTCCATCCCTCTCTATACCCTCCATCCCTCTCTATACCCCTACATCCCTCTCTCTCTACCCCTCCATCCCTCTCTATACCCCTCCATCCCTCTCCATACCCCTACATCCCTCTCTATACCCCTCCCATCCCTCTCTATACCCCTCCATCCCTCTCTATACCCCTACATCCCTCTCTATACCCCTCCATCCCTCTCTATACCCCTACATCCCTCTCTATTTACATAAGTAATCACACCCAGAGTCATTAGATTTATAGAATCACCTTTGGCAGTTATGTGCTGTCATTCTGGGTAAGTCTCTAAAAGCTTTGCACACCTGGAATGTGCAACATTTACACAATATTATTCTTAAAATGCTTTAAGCTCTGTCAAGTTGTTTGTTGATTGTTGCTTGACAGCTATTTTCCCCATCTTGCCATAGGTTTTCGAGATAATTTAAGTCAAAACTGCAACTAGGCCACTCAGGAACATTCAATGTCATCTTGGTAAGCAACTCCAGTGTATATTATTTGGCCTTGTGTTTTAGGTTATTGTCCTGCTGAAAGGTAACTGTCTCCCAGATTCTGGTGGAAAGCAGACTGAACCAGGTTTTCCTCTAGGACTTTGCTTTCGCTCAGCTCTATTTCGTTTCTTTTTATCCTAAATTCTCAATTTCTTGTCGATGAGAAGCATACCCATAACATGATGCAGCCACCACCATGCTTGAACGTATGAAGAGTGGTACTCAGTGATGTGTTGTGTTGGATTTGCCCCAAATGTAACATTGTATTTAGGATATAAAGGTAATTTCTTTGCCACATTTTTTGCTAAATTACTTTAGTGCCTTAATGCAAATGAGATGCATGTTTTGGGATATTTGTATTCTGTACAGCACTTCCTTCTTTTCACTCTGTCATTTAGGTTAGTGTTGTTGTTGATCCCATCCTCAGTTCTCCTATCAGAGCCATTCAACTCTGTAACTGTTTTAAAATCACAATTGGACTCGAGGTGAAATCCCTGAGCGGTTTCCTTCCTCTCCGGCTGAGATAACTGAGTTATGAAGGATGCCTGTATTTTGCAGTGACTGAGGGTATTGATACACCATCCAAAGTGTAATAAAAAAACTTCACCATGCTCAAAGTGATATTGATTGTCTGCTTTTTTGTATTTTTACCCATCCACCAATAGGCTCCCTTCTTTGCGAGGCGTTAGGAAACTAACTGGATCCATGCTGGATTGAGGGACCTTACAGATAATTGTATGTGTGGAGTACAAGATGAGGTAGTCAGTCACAAATCATGTTAAACAGTATTATTGCACCCAGAGTGAGTCCATGCAACTTATTATTGTGACCTGTTAAGCACATTTTTACTACTGAACTTTTAGACTTGCCATGACAAAGGGATTGAATTCGTGTTGACTCAAGACATTTAAGCTTTTCATTTTTAAAACAATTTGTAAGCATTTCTAAAAACATAATTTCACTTTGACATTATGGGGTATTGTGTGAGCCCAGTGATCTCGAAATCTTAATTTAATAAATGTTTTATTCAGGCTGAAACAACAACAAAATGTGGAAAAAGTCAAGGGGTGTGGATACTTTCTGAAGGCCCTGTATATTGTCTGAATTCAGGAGGTCAGACAATCATAGCTAGGTTACTATTTTCTTTCAAAATTGACATTCATACAAACGCAGGAGACTCTAATGGATGTGTGTACATGTTCTGCTTCGTCTCGAAGTCCCTACCAGATCATTATCTCTCCGTCATGCTGCCCCTCCAGAGTGGCAGCTCAGCAGTATGACTGCTTCTACCCGAGCCACTAACGTAAATACAGGCAGCGGAAGAGAGAGAGAGAGAGAGAGAGAGAGAGAGAGAGAGAGAGAGAGAGAGAGAGAGAAGATGGAAAGAGAGAGTTAGAGGAGAGGGAGAGAGTTAGAGATGGAGAGAGAGATAGAGGGTAGAGAGAGCGAACGAGAACAAGACAACGAGAGAGAAGGGGTTGTGCCTGTTCCTACAGAAAGCAGACAGGAAAGACCCTGGACTGGAGCTACCTTTCAACCAAGCCAACTTGCTGGTCCAGAATATCATCTCCATCACATGGTCCATTGAGCCTGACTGTTGTACATTCAGACTGCCGTTCCAGTCCTGTTTGATGCTCATGACGTTGGTTTGTCCTTGTTACAGGATCCTTACCCATCACAACCAGACCACCCAGGAGATGCTTTCACTCTAGTGGTAGCATGAGACGGAGTCTACAACCCACACAAGTGGCTCAGGTAGTGCAGCTCATCCAGGATGGCACATCAATGCGAGCTGTGGCAAGAAGGTTTGCTGTGTCTGTCAGCGTAGTGTCCAGAGCATGGAGGCGCTACCAGGAGACAGGCCAGTACATCAGGAGACGTGGAAGAGGCCGTAGGAGGGCAACAACCCAGCAGCAGGACCGCTACCTCCGCCTTTGTGCAAGGAGGAGCAGTAGGAGCACTGCCAGAGCCCTGCAAAATGACCTCCAGCAGGCCACAAATGTGCATGTGTCTGCTCAAACGGTCAGAAACAGACTCTATGAGGGCCCGACGTCCACAGGTGGGGGTTGTGCTTACAGCCCAACACCGTGCAGGACGTTTGGCATTTGCCAGAGAACACCAAGATTGGCAAATTCGCCACTGGCGCCCTGTGCTCTTCACAGATGAAAGCAGGTTCACACTGAGCACATGTGACAGACGTGACAGTCTGGAGACGCCGTGGAGAACATTCTGTTGCCTGCAACATCCTCCAGCTTGACCGGTTTGGCGGTGGGTCAGTCATGGTGTGGGGTGCCATTTCTTTGGGGGGCCGCACAGCCCTCCATGTGCTTGCCAGAGGTAGCCTGACTGCCATTAGGTACCGAGATGAGATCCTCAGACACCTTGTGAGACCATATGCTGTGCGGTTGGCCCTGGGTTCCTCCTAATGCAAGACAATGCTAGACCTCATGTGGCTGGAGTGTGTCAGCAGTTCCTGCAAGAGGAAGGCATTGATGCTATGGACTGGCCCGCCCGTTCCCCAGACCTGAATCCAATTGAGCACATCTGGGACGCTCCATCCACCAACGCCACGTTGCACCACAGACTGCCCAGGAGCTGGCGGATGCTTTAGTCCAGGTCTGGGAGGAGATCCCTCAGGAGACCATCCGCCACCTCATCAGGAACATGCCCAGGCGTTGTAGGGAGGTCATACAGGCACGTGGAGGCCACACACACTACTGAGCCTCATTTTAAGGACATTACATCAAAGTTGGATCAGCCTGTAGTGTGGTTTTCCACTTTAATTTTGAGTGTGACTCCAAATCCAGACCTCCATGGGTTGATAAATTTGATTTCCATTCATAATTTTTTGTGGTTTTGTTGTCTGCACATTCAACTATGTAAAGAAAAAAGTATTTAATAGAATATTTCATTCATTCAGATCTAGGATGTGTTATTTTAGTGTTCCCTTTATTTTTTTGAGCAGTGTATAAATAAACTGAAACACACACAAACAAAACCGATGTACAGAGGATAGTCCATCACACCACTCTACACTGACTCATACAGGCTGAGTAATACAGGCTGACTCGTACAGGCTGACTCGTACAGGCTGACTCGTACAGGCCGACTAATACAGGCCGACTCGTACAGGCCGACTCGTACAGGCCGACTCGTACAGGCCGACTCGTACAGGCCGACTCGTACAGGCCGACTCGTACAGGCCGACTCGTACAGGCTCACTAATACAGGCTGACTCGTACAGGCCGACTAATACAGGCTGACTCGTACAGGCTGACTCGTACAGGCTCACTAATACAGGCTGACTCATACAGGCTGAGTCATACAGGCTCACTAATACAGGCTGACTCGTACAGGCTCAATAATACAGACTGACTCATACAGGCTCACTAATACAGGCTGACTCATACAGGGCACGCTCCCATCCAAATAGACAGGGCTGAATTAGAGCAGGTTAAGGCTTCTAGTTCCTCTGTATCCAAGTGATCTAAACACATGCGCACAGTCGTGAAGAAGGCCTCTTCCCCATAAGGAGGTTGAAAAAGTTTAGCATGCGCCCTCTACAGCTGCACCATTGAGAGCATTTTGACTGGCTGCATGACTGCAACGCAACAGGACCGCTCGATCACATGGCGCTACAGAGTGTGGTGCAGACAGCCCAGTACATCACTGGGGCCGAGCTCCCTGCCATCCAGGACCTCTATATCAGGCAGTGTGGTAGGAAGGCCCGGAAAATCCTTAATGACTCCAACCACCCAAACCAACTCTGCTTCCGCATGGCAAGCGGTACCGGTGCAAATGTCTGCACAAACAGGCACTTGAACAGCTTCTATCCGCAAGCAATAAGACTGATAACAAAATAGCTGATTTTACTTTAAAATAAAGTAAAATCAATAGTTTTTTCTCAGTGATGATTGAATTATTTGATAAAAAGCGGGACATGATTGTTTCGTTGCGGTTCAATGGGTCAAAAGACAGGACTTTCCGGCACAATCTGGGACATGTAGTCACCCTGGTGGGAGCCCTGTAGTTGTGGTTCTTTACTTGGTAGATACAGTTGAAGTCGGAAGGTTACATACACATTAGCCAAATACATAAAACTCAGTTTTTCACAATTCCTGACATTTAATCCTAGTAAAAATTCCCTGTCTTAGGTCAGTTAGGATCACCAATTTATTTTAGAATGTGAAATGTCAGACTAGTAATAGAGAGAATGATTGATTTCAGCTTTTATTTCTTTCATCACATTCCAAGTGGGTCAGAAGTTTACATACACTCAATTAGTATTTGGAAGCATTGCCTTAAAATTGTTTAACTTGGGTCAAACATTTTGGGTAGCCTTCCACAAGCTTCCCATAATAAGTTGTGTGAATTTTGGCCATTCCTCATGACAGAGCTGGTGTAACTGAGTCAGGTTTGTAGGCCTCCTTGCGTGCACATGCTTTTTCAGCTCTGCCCACAAGTTTTCTATGGGATTGAGGTCAGGGCTTTGAGATGGCCACTCCAATACCTTGACTTTGTTGTCCTTAAGCCATTTTGCCACAACTTTGGAAGTATGCTTGGGGCCATTGTCCATTTGGAAGACCCATTTGCGACCAAGCTTTAACTTGTTGCTTCAATATATCCACATCATTTTCCATCCTCATGATGCTATTTATTTTGTGAAGTGCACCAGTCCCTCCTGCAGCAAAGCACCCCACAACATGATGCTGCCACCCCCGTGCTTCACAGTTGGGATGGTGTTCTTCGGCTTGCAAGCATCTCCCTTTTTCCTCCAATCATAACGATGGTCATTTTGGCCAAACAGGTCTATTTTTGTTCCATCAGACAAAAATTTAAATCTTTGTCCACATGTGCAGTTGCAAACCGTAGTCTGGCTTTTTATGGTGGTTTTGGAGCAGTGGCTTCTTCCTTGCTGAGCGGCCTTTCAGATTATGTCGATATAGGACTCGTTTAACTGTGTGTTACGGTTTTCTTGCGATGAAGGAGAGTAGGACCAAAATGCAGCGTGGTTAATTCGATACATGAAGATGAAACACGAACAATACAAAAACAATAAACGTAACGTGAAAACCGAAACAGCCTAAACTGGTGCAAACTAACACAGAGACAGGAACAATCACCCACGAAACACTCAAAGAATATGGCTGCCTAAATATGGTTCCCAATCAGAGACAACGATAAACACCTGCCTCTGATTGAGAACCAATTCAGACAGCCATAGACTATGCTAGAAAACCCCACTAAGCCACAATCCCAAAACCTACGAAAAACCCCAAGACAAAACACACCGCATAATAAACCCATGTCACACCCTGGCCTGATCAAAATAAAAAAGAAAACACAAAATACTAAGACCAGGGCGTGACAGAACCCCCCCCCCCCCCCCCCCCCCCAAGGTGCGGACTCCCAGCCGCACACCTAAACCCATAGGGGAGGGTCCGGGCGGGCGTCTGTCCACGGTGGCGGCTCCAGCGCGGGACGTGGACCCCACTCCAACAAAGTCTTAGTCCCCTTGCATCGCGTCCTTAGATTGGCTACCCTCGCCGCCGACCTTGGCCTAATAACCCTCACCAAGGACCCCACTGGACTGAGGGGCAGCTCGGGACTGAGGTAGCTCGGGACTGAGGGGAAGCTCGGGACTGAGGGGTAGCTCGGGACTGAGGGGTAGCTCGGGACTGAGGGGTAGCACAGCACTAAGAGGAAGCTCAGCACTGAGAGGAAGCTCAGCACTGAGAGGAAGCTCAGTACTGAGAGTTCATACAAGTACATACAACTCTAGGAGACAGAACGAGTCTCCTTCCTGAGCGGTATGGCGGCTGCGTGGTCCCATGGAGTTTATACTTGCGTACTATTGTTTGTACAGCTGAATGTGGTACCTTCAGACATTCGGAAATTGCTCCCAAGGATGAACCAGGCTTGTGAAGGTCTACAAATTGTTTTTGAGGTCTTGGCTGGTTTCTTTTGATTTTCCCATGATGTCAAGCAAAGATGCACTGAGTTTGAAGGTAGGCCTTGAAATACATCCACAGGTACACCTCCAATTGACTCAAATGATGTCAATTAGCAGCTTCTAAAGCCATGACATCATTTTCTGGAATTTTCCAAGCTGTTTAAAGACACAGTCAACTTAGTGTATGTCAATTTCTGACCCCACTGGAATTGTGATACAGTGAATTATTAGTGAAATACTCTGTCTGTAAACAATTTTTCAAAAAATGACTTATGTCATGCACAAAGCAGATGTCCTAACCGACTTGCAAAAACTATGGTTTGTTAACAAGAAATTTGTGGAGTGGTTGAAAAACTAGTTTTAATGACTCCAACCTCAGTGTATGTAAACTTCCGACTTCAACTGTACATAGCTGAATGTAGGTTGCATTGAATAAGCCACAGTCTAAACTACAGTCTAAATAACAGTATAACAGTCTAATTTAGCACATCCATATTCTCCACTTCATCCCTAATCTGCCCAGAGATGCAGGTCCTGGCCCCAGCTGATTGGTCCATATGGCCGGTCTCAAATTCCTCAGCGAGAACCGGATGTGGCATGTCACCTCATGAACTGGAGAACTGAGGGTAGGATTAAGCATCAAACAATTACAGGTGGCTCCTTATAAACTTCTTATGGTATAGGGGACGCTTGCGTCCCATTTGGCCAAAAGCCAGGGAAAATGCAGCTCGGCAAATTCAAATAAAATGATATAAAAATAAAACTTTCATTAAATCACACATGTAAGATACTAAATTAAAGCTACACTCGTTGTGAATCCTGCCAACATGTCAGATTTTAAAAAGGCTTTTTGGCAACAGCATAAGAAGCTATTATCTGATGATAGCACAACAGTAAACAAAGAGGGTAGCATATTTCAACCCTGCAGGCGCTACACAGAACGCAGAAATAAAATATGAAACAAGCCTTACCTTTGACGAGCTTCTTTTGTTGGCACTCCAATATGACCCATAAACATCGCAATTGGTCCTTTTGTTCGATTAATTCCGTCCATATATATCCAAAATGTCAATTTATTTGGCGCGTTTGATCCAGAAAAAAACAGCTTCCAAATTGCGC
>NC_143028.1:75325000-75422500 GCF_057628025.1 Oncorhynchus mykiss
CTGCTGTAGAGATGTACTACTCTGCTGTAGAGATGCACTCTGCTGTAGAGATGCACTCTGCTGTAGTGATGTACTACTCTGCTGTAGAGATGTACTACTCTGCTGTAGAGATGTACTACTCTGCTGTAGAGATGCACTCTGCTGTAGAGATGCACTCTGCTGTAGAGATGTACTACTCTCCTGTAGTGATGTACTACTCTGTTGTAGTGATGTACTACTCTGCTGTAGAGATGTACTCTGTTGTAGTGATGTACTACTCTGCTGTAGAGATGTACTCTGTTGTAGTGATGTACTACTCTGCTGTAGAGATGTACTACTCTGCTGTAGAGATGTACTCTGTTGTAGTGATGTACTACTCTGCTGTAGTGATGTACTCTGCTGTAGTGTTGTACCACTCTGCTGTAGTGATGTACTACTCTGCTGTAGAGATGTACTACTCTGCTGTAGTGATGTACTACTCTGCTGTAGTGATGTACTACTCTGCTGTAGTGATGTACTACTCTGCTGTAGTCATGTAGTACTCTGCTGTAGTGATGTACTACTATGCTGTAGAGATGTACTACTCTGCTGTAGTGATGTACTACTCTGCTGTAGTGATGTACTACTCTGCTGTAGAGATGCACTACTCTGCTGTAGAGATGTACTACTCTGCTGTAGTGATGTACTACTCTGCTGTAGTGATATACTACTCTGCTGTAGTCATGTACTACTATGCTGTAGAGATGCACTCTGCTGTAGAGATGTACTACTCTACTGTAGTGATGTACTACTCTGCTGTAGAGATGCACTACTCTGCTGTAGTGATGTACTACTCTGCTGTAGTGATGTACTACTCTGCTGTAGAGATGTACTACTCTGCTGTAGTGATGTACTCTGCTGTAGTGATGTACTACTCTGCTGTAGAGATGCACTACTCTGCTGTAGAGATGTACTACTCTGCTGTAGAGATGTACTACTCTGCTGTAGTGATGTACTACTCTGCTGTAGAGATGTACTACTCTGCTGTAGTGATGTACTCTGCTGTAGTGATGTACTACTCTGCTGTAGAGATGTACTACTCTGCTGTAGAGATGTACTCTGCTGTAGTGATGTACTCTGCTGTAGTCATGTACTACTATGCTGTAGAGATGCACTCTGCTGTAGAGATGTACTACTCTGCTGTAGTGATGTACTACTCTGCTGTAGAGATGTACTACTCTGCTGTAGTGATGTACTCTGCTGTAGTGATGTACTACTCTGCTGTAGAGATGCACTACTCTGCTGTAGAGATGTACTACTCTGCTGTAGTGATGTACTACTCTGCTGTAGAGATGCACTACTCTGCTGTAGTGATGTACTACTCTGCTGTAGTGATGTACTACTCTGCTGTAGAGATGTACTACTCTGCTGTAGTGATGTACTCTGCTGTAGTGATGTACTACTCTGCTGTAGAGATGCACTACTCTGCTGTAGAGATGTACTACTCTGCTGTAGAGATGTACTACTCTGCTGTAGTGATGTACTACTCTGCTGTAGAGATGTACTACTCTGCTGTAGTGATGTACTCTGCTGTAGTGATGTACTACTCTGCTGTAGAGATGTACTACTCTGCTGTAGAGATGTACTCTGCTGTAGTGATGTACTCTGCTGTAGAGATGCACTACTCTGCTGTAGAGATGTACTACTCTGCTGTAGTGATGTACTACTCTGCTGTAGAGATGTACTACTCTGCTGTAGAGATGTACTACTCTGCTGTAGTGATGTACTACTCTGCTGTAGTGATGTACTACTCTGCTGTAGAGATGCACTACTCTGCTGTAGAGATGTACTACTCTGCTGTAGTGATGTACTACTCTGCTGTAGTGATATACTACTCTGCTGTAGTCATGTACTACTATGCTGTAGAGATGCACTCTGCTGTAGAGATGTACTACTCTGCTGTAGTGATGTACTACTCTGCTGTAGAGATGTACTACTCTGCTGTAGTGATGTACTCTGCTGTAGTGATGTACTACTCTGCTGTAGAGATGCACTACTCTGCTGTAGAGATGTACTACTCTGCTGTAGTGATGTACTACTCTGCTGTAGAGATGCACTACTCTGCTGTAGTGATGTACTACTCTGCTGTAGTGATGTACTACTCTGCTGTAGAGATGTACTACTCTGCTGTAGTGATGTACTCTGCTGTAGTGATGTACTACTCTGCTGTAGAGATGCACTACTCTGCTGTAGAGATGTACTACTCTGCTGTAGAGATGTACTACTCTGCTGTAGTGATGTACTACTCTGCTGTAGAGATATACTACTCTGCTGTAGTGATGTACTCTGCTGTAGTGATGTACTCTGCTGTAGTCATGTACTACTCTGCTGTAGTCATGTACTACTCTGCTGTAGAGATGTACTCTGCTGTAGTGATGTACTACTCTGCTGTAGAGATGTACTCTGCTGTAGTGATGCACTACTCTGCTGTAGAGATGTACTACTCTGCTGTAGAGATGTACTACTCTGCTGTAGTGATGTACTCTGCTGTAGTGATGTACTACTCTGCTGTAGAGATGCACTACTCTGCTGTAGAGATGTACTACTCTGCTGTAGTGATGTACTACTCTGCTGTAGTCATGTACTACTATGCTGTAGAGATGCACTCTGCTGTAGAGATGTACTACTCTGCTGTAGTGATGTACTACTTTGCTGTAGAGATGTACTACTCTGCTTTAGTGATGTACTCTGCTGTAGTGATGTACTACTCTGCTGTAGAGATGTACTACTCTGCTGTAGTGATGTACTACTCTGCTGTAGAGATGCACTACTCTGCTGTAGTGATGTACTACTCTGCTGTAGTGATGTACTACTCTGCTGTAGAGATGTACTACTCTGCTGTAGTGATGTACTACTCTGCTGTAGAGATGTACTACTCTGCTGTAGTGATGTACTCTGCTGTAGTGATGTACTACTTCTGCTGTAGAGATGTACTACTCTGCTGTAGAGATGTACTCTGCTGTAGTGATGTACTCTGCTGTAGTCATGTACTACTCTGCTGTAGTCATGTACTACTCTGCTGTAGAGATGTACTCTGCTGTAGTGATGTACTACTCTGCTGTAGAGATGTACTCTGCTGTAGTGATGCACTACTCTGCTGTAGAGATGTACTACTCTGCTGTAGAGATGTACTACTCTGCTGTAGAGATGTACTACTCTGCTGTGGTGATGTACTACTCTGCTGTAGAGATGTACTACTCTGCTGTAGTGATGTACACTGCTGTAGTGATGTACTACTCTGCAGTAGACATGTACTCTGCTGTAGTGATGTACTACTCTGCTGTAGTGATGTACTACTCTGCTGTAGAGGTGTACTACTCTGCTGTAGTGATGTACTACTCTGCTGTAGTGATATACTACTCTGCTGTAGAGATGTACTCTGCTGTAGTGATGTACTACTCTGCTGTAGAGATGTACTCTGCTGTAGAGATGTACTCTGCTGTAGAGATGTACTACTCTGCTGTAGTGATGTACTACTCTGCTGTAGTGATGTACTACTCTGCTGTAGTGATGTACTCTGCTGTAGAGATGTACTCTGCTGTAGAGATGTACTACTCTGCTGTAGAGATGTACTACTCTGCTGTAGTGATGTACTCTGCTGTAGAGATGTACTCTGCTGTAGAGATGTACTACTCTGCTGTAGATATGTACTCTGCTGTAGAGATGTACTACTCTGCTGTAGATATGTACTCTGCTGTAGAGATGTACTACTCTGGTGTAGTGATGTACTACTTCAAACATAGAGTCAAAGTAAATAGATTATTTTGGTCCCACTCTACCCAATCACTGTCTGTGTGTGCATGTGTGTGTGTGTGTGTGTGTGGATCATCACACATTGTACTGTCAGGCTGTTTCAACTCTGAGTGCATTAGAGGCACTAATAGTAACATGACATACTGTAACATAACAGACATGACAGACTGTAACATAACAGACATGACATACTGTAACATAACAGACATGACATACTGTAACATAACAGATATGACCTATTGTAACATAACAGACATGACATACTGTAACATAACAGACATGACATACTGTAACATAACAGACATGACATACTGTAACCTAATAGACATGACATACTGTAACATGACAGACATGACATACTGTAACATGACATACTGTAACATAACAGACATGACATACTGTAACAGGACATACTGTAACATAACAGACATGACATACTGTAACATGACATACTGTAACATAACAGACATGACATACTGTAACATAACAGACATGACATACTGTAACATAACAGACATAACAGACATGACATACTGTAACATAACAAACATAACATAACAGACATGACATACTGTAACATAACATAACAGACATGACATACTGTAACATAACAGACATGACATACTGTAACATAACATACATGACATACTGTAACCTAAGACATGACATACTGTAACATAACAGACATAACATAACAGACATGACATACTGTAACATAACAGACATGACATAACAGACATGACATACTGTAACCTAACAGACATGACATACTGTAACATAACATACATGACATACTGTAACATAAGACATTACATACTGTAACATAACAGACATAACATAACAGACATGACATACTGTAACATAACAGACATGACATACTGTAACATAACAGACATGACATAACAGACATGACATACTGTAACCTAACAGACATGACATACTGTAACATAACAGACATGACATAAGACATGACAACTGTACCTGGCAGATGGCAGACAGCGTGTATGGTGTCATGTGGGCGAGCGGTTTGCTGTGCAAAGCTGTCATCAAGGTAAAGGTTGGCTACTTCAAAAAAATCTAAAATACATTTTGATTTGTTTAACACTTTTTTGGTTACTACATGATTCCATATGTGTTATTTCATAGTTTTGATGTCTTCACTATTATTCTACCATGTAGAAAATAGTCAAAATAAAGAAAAACCCTTAAATGAGTAGGTGTGTCCAAACTTTTGACTGGTACTGCAAATACATAATTTAAATTAGGATTTAAAAAAAACTAAATAATTTGGACCTTTTGAAACTATAAAAGCGTTTTTAGGTCAAACTCCTCGTTACGACCACGAGGAGACAGTGTGTTGAGCCTGTGGATCCAAAAAGATTCCCTTTGAAGAAGTTTACTCTCAATGTCCCCCTCCCCTGTACCATTTCTTTTCCCATGTATCTCAGAGAACTAATAGCATGCCCAGCTTGTACAAAATGAACAGCAACCAGTTTTTTTTTGATGGGCAGGCATAAACTACGGACAATGAACATAATTGCCTTTTATCTATGGCAATTTGAATGCTCTCGAGATACCGTGACGAGATCCTGAGGGTCATTGTCGTCCCATTCATCTGCCTCATGCCTCATCACCTCATGTTTCAGCATGATAATGCACAGCCCCATGTCGCAAGGATCTGTACACAATTCCTGGAAGATAAAAATGTCCCAGTTCTTCCGTGGCCTGCATGTCACCCATTGAGCATGTTTGGGATGCTTTGGATCAATGTGTATGACAGTGTGTTCCAGTTCCTGCCAATATACAGCAACTTCAACACGGCCATTGAAGAGGAGAGGAACATCAGGCCACAATCAACAGCCGTATCAACTCAATGCGCATGATTGTGGCAAATTGTGGTGTACACCAGATATGGACTGGTTTTCTGATCCACAATCTACACACAATACCCCTACTTCTCTGACTCATACTGTACTTACCACTTCAACTGCCTTCCTACAGCAGCTCCACCAATCAAGAACTTTACAGACATGTATTGGTCCGGCCATTTACTCAATAGGAACCCCAAAATGAAAGGGCCGGTGGAAATGAAGGGCTGAGTCTATAGGATGCCTGCCAAATGGCACCCTAGTCCATATAGGGCCCTGGTCAAAAGTAGTGCACTGTAAAAGGAATAGACTGCCATTTGGGACACATCCATAGTAGTATTTCAGCCAGGTCCACTCTGCTGTCACCTCCAATCTCCTGATTTGTAACCTCAGCTCAGAACATCCATTGTAGCTGTCAGCAGAGCATTAGCTCAGAATTACTTTCCCATATTAAAAAAACAACAACGCTGCAGTAGCTACCAACTTCACATAGGGGCACGTACACACAAACACACACACACAGCACGTCTGGCAAGTCATCAGTAGTAGAGGTCCAGTAGTGTAGGTGGAGGGAGGGAGGGAGGGAGGGAGGGAGGGAGGGAGGGATGAGAGAGGGAGGAAGGGATGGATGAGGAAGGGCAGGAGGAATGGATGAGGGAGGGAGGGATGGATGAGGAATGGATGAGGGAGGAAGGAATGGATGAGGAAGGGAGGGATGATGGAGGGCAGGAGGAAGGGAGGGAGGGAGGGATGGATGGATGAGGGAGTCTCTCCAGTCTCTCTGCTCTGCTATCCCTCCTAGGTATATCTGTAGACTGGAGAAACAGTCTCTCTGCTCTGCTATCCCTCCTAGGTTTATCTGTAGACTGGAGAAACAGAAACAGGCTCTCTGCTCCACTTAGGTTTATCTGTGAAGCACAAGCTACAACCAGGTCAGCACTTTAGAACACTGTTCGATGCTGCAGGATATCCAGGGTTTAATTTTCTGTTGACACCAATCCAACCACAGCAAGTTACTACGACAACATTAAATAAGCACACATGAATACAACAGAGAGAGTTGAGTTGAGATGCACTTTGCATGAGTATGCTCTCTCTCTCTCTGTGTGTTGTGAGTTACACATCAGAGCAGTGCTGTTTGGGCAGTGCGGTGTGGTGTGAATCGTTCACTCAGCACTCCTTAAGTGATTATTTATTTTTTGTGCTTTCCTCCTAACCCCCCATGGCACTGCACTGCCCGGCACCCAGCCAGCCTGTAAATGATCTGTCAGGAAGAATACAGGGATATAAAGAGAGGAGGACTTGACATGAAAATATAATGAGCGACAGACAGTCCTCTCTTTTTCACAGGGGAGGTTGGGAGAGAGGGAGGGAGAGAGGGAGGGAGGGAGGGACACAGGACACAGTGTTCCAATCAATATCATCTCCTAATTTAATCACTGAGCCAAAGTAAAACTCCAAGAGAGTATCACTTTGTTAGCTTAGCAGCCTTAAGCCGGCAAGAAGCAAAGGAGGCTTGAAGGCATGGGTAGATTTGGTGGGTGGCTAGCTTGAAGGCATGGGTGGATTTGGTGGGTGGCTAGCTTGAAGGCATGGGTGGATTTGGTGGGTGGCTGGATGGGAGGCATGGGTAGATTTGGTGGGTGGCTGACTGGGAGGCATGGGTTGATTTGGTGGGTGGCTGGCTGGGAGGCATGGGTTGATTTGGTGGGTGGCTAGGTTGAAGACATGGGTAGATTTGGTGAGTGGCTAGGTTGAAGGCATGGGTAGATTTGGTGAGTGGCTAGGTTGAAGGCATGGGTAGATTTGGTGAGTGGCTAGGTTGAAGGCATGGGTAGATTTGGTGGGTGGCTAGGTTGAAGGCATGGGTAGATTTCGTCTTCATAGACCTTGCCAAGGCTTTCCGGTCCTCTGGCAGTCTCTATGGGGGTGCCACAGGGTTCAATTCTCGGGCCGACTCTTTTCTCTGTATATATCAATGATGTTTCTCATGCTGCGGGCGATTCCCTGATCCACCTCTACGCAGACGACACCATTCTATATACTTCCGGCCCGTCCTTGGACACTGTGCTATCTAACCTCCAAACGAGCTTCAATGCCATACAGCACTCCTTCCGTGGCCTCCAACTGCTCTTAAACGCTAGTAAAACCAAATGCATGCTTTTCAACCGTTCGCTGCCTGCACCCGCACGCCTTACCAGCATCACCACCCTGGATGGTTCCGACCTTGACTATGTGGACATCTATAAGTACCTAGGTATCTGGCTAGACTCTAAACTCTCCTTCCAGACCCATATCAAACATCTCCAATCGAAAATCAAATCAAGAGTCTGCTTTCTATTCCGCAACAAAGCCTCCTTCACTCACGCCGCCAAACTTACCCTAGTAAAACTGACTATCCTACCGATCCTCGACTTCGGCGATGTCATCTACAAAATTGCTTCCAACACTCTACTCAGCAAACTGGATGCAGTTTATCACAGTGCCATCCGTTTTGTCACTAAAGCACCTTATACCACCCACCACTGCGACTTGTATGCTCTCGTCGGCTGGCCCTCGCTACATATTCGTCGCCAGACCCACTGGCTCCAGGTCATCTACAAGTCCATGCTAGGTAAAGCTCCGCCTTATCTCAGTTCACTGGTTACGATGGCAACACCCATCCGTAGCACGCGCTCCAGCAGGTGTATCTCACTGATCATCCCTAAAGCCAACACCTCATTTGGCCGCCTTTCGTTCCAGTTCTCTGCTGCCTGTGACTGGAACGAATTGCAAAAATCGCTGAAGTTGGAGACTTTTATCTCCCTCACCAACTTCAAACATCTGCTATCTGAGCAGCTAACCGATCGCTGCAGCTGTACATAGTCTATTGGTAAATAGCCCACCCATTTTCACCTACCTCATCCCCATACTGTTTTTATTTATTTATTTTTCTGCTCTTTTGCACACCAATATCTCTACCTGTACATAACCATCTGATCATTTATCACTCCAGTGTTAATCTGCATAATTGTAATTATTCGCCTACCTTCTCATGCCTTTTGCACACAATGTATATAGACTCCCCTTTTTTCTACTGTGTTATTGACTTGTTAATTGTTTACTCCATGTGTAACTCTGTGTTGTCTGTTCACACTGCTATGCCTTATCTTGGCCAGGTCGCAGTTGCAAATGAGAACTTGTTCTCAACTAGCCTACCTGGTTAAATAAAGGTGAAATAAATAAAACATTTAAAAAAAATTGGTGGGTGGCTAGGTTGAAGGCATGGGTAGATTTGGTGAGTGGCTAGGTTGCAGGCATGGGTAGATTTGGTGGGTGGCTGGCTGGGAGGCATGGGTAGATTTGGTGAGTGGCTAGGTTGAAGGCATGGGTGGATTTGGTGGGTGGCTAGCTTGAAGACATGGGTAGATTTGGTGAGTGGCTAGGTTGAAGGCATGGGTAGATTTGGTGGGTGGCTAGGTTGAAGGCATGGGTAGATTTGGTGAGTGGCTAGGTTGAAGGCATGGGTAGATTTGGTGAGTGGCTAGGTTGAAGGCATGGGTGGATTTTCATTTTGTAAATCTGTTCCAAATTACTCCCACCCATAAAAGAAAGATACAGTAGATCTATGTGATTGTATGCAAATGTAAGCAAGGTTTTAAATTCTTATGTTTTAATCAAATATTATATCTGTTTGGGCTTCTTGCGGTCAATTTGCCATCTTCCGGCCCCTATCCGTTTAAAAACAAATCGTCCTGCAGCTGAATCTAGTTGATGATCCTCTAAAATTAACCTCTACGGGATCGGTGACCCCACCTCGGTTGAGCTAACGTAGGCTAATGTGATTAGCATGAGGTTGAAAGTGATAAGAACATTTCCCAGGACATATATTTATCAGAAAAGAGCAGAGAGCTTAAATTCTTGTTAATCTAACTGCACTGTCCAATTTACAGTAGCTAATACAGTGAAATAATACCATGGTATTGTTTGAGGAGAGTGCACAGTTATGAACTTGAAAATGTATCAGTAAAGTAATTAGGCACATTTAGGCAGACTTTATACAACATTTTGAACAGAAATGCAACGGTTCATTGGATCAGTCTAAAACTGTGCACATACACTGCTAAATTGCGCCTGAACTGGAATAATACATTGTGGCCTTTCTCTTGCATTTATTTTACCAGATCTAATGTGTTATATTCTCCTACATTAATATCACATTTCCACAAACTCCAAAGTGTTTCCGTTTCAAATGGTATCAAGAATATGCATATCCTTGCTTCAGGTCCTGAGCTACAGGCAGTTAGATTTGGGTATGTCATTTTAGGCGAAAATTGGATGAGGGAGGGAGGGAGGGATGAGGGAGAGAGGAAGGGATGAGGGAGGGAGGGAGGGAGGAATGGATGAGGGAGGGAGGAAGGGATGAGGGAGTGAGGAATGGATGAGGGAGGGAGGAAGGGATGGAGGGTCTGATCCTTATTACAACTGTCTTTCCTGTAGTTTTTTTCTTGTCAACGTGGTGGTGCACACTAATCTAGTTGATGACCCAGTGGCTAGTGGAGACCTTTGGGCCTTTCTGGTGTCAGAAACAACATCCACCAGAGGACATCACAGGTTATCATCCCTTAATGACGGAGCTTCTCTTCCAATCAGGAACCGATCACAGGCGGGCGGTAGCGGTAATGCCAGGCGTTACGGTGCGGACACTACACGTCTTTTAAAAATCCTAACGTTGAGGAGCCTCTCACATTAAACGACCATCTTTCCTGTCGTTTTTTTCATCTTGCCAACGTAGTGGTGTGTACACTAAACGATCTGCCACAGACGGGGAGTCACACACTACAAAATTCTTCAGTTGGTCGTGAGGATTCTCCATACCAGCAAGATGTGTCACGAAAAAACAAGGATTTGATGATGTGATTAGATTGCTAGAAGGAACTGGGGCTCAAATCACATAAACATTTTTTGTCACATGCTTATTAAACAACAGGTGTGGACTAACAGTGAAATGTTTACTTACGGGCCCTTCCCAACAATGCAGAGAGAAAAATATAGAAATAATATAAAAATAATAACACAAGGAATAAATACACAATGACTGACGATGAGTAAAGCAGCCTCATCAATGTTTTCGTTCAGACATTCACGCCTGCCATACATTTTTAATTTTTTAATTTTATTTATTTTTATTTTACCTTTATTTAACCAGGTAGGCAAGTTGAGAACAAGTTCTCATTTACAATTGCGACCTGGCGAAGATAAAGCAAAGCAGTTCGACACATACAACGACACAGAGTTACACATGGAGTAAAACAAACATACAGTCAATAATACAGTATAAACAAGTCTGTATACGATGTGAGCAAATTAGGTGAGATAAGGGAGGTAAAGGCAAAATGGTGGCAAAGTAAATACAATATAGCAAGTAAAACACTGGAATGGTAGATTTGCAATGGGAGAATGTGCAAAGTAGAAATAAAAATAATGGGGTGCAAAGGAGCAAAATAAATAAATAAATTAAATACAGTAGGGAAAGAGGTAGTTGTTTGGGCTAAATTATAGGTGGGCTATGTACAGGTGCAGTAATCTGTGAGCTGCTCTGACAGTTGGTGCTTAAAGCTAGTGAGGGAGATAAGTGTTTCCAGTTTCAGAGATTTTTGTAGTTCGTTCCAGTCATTGGCAGTAGAGAACTGGAAGGAGAGGCGGCCAAAGAAAGAATTGGTTTTGGGGGTGACTAGAGAGATATACCTGCTGGAGCGTGTGCTACAGGTGGGAGATGCTATGGTGACCAGCGAGCTGAGATAAGGGGGGACTTTACCTAGCAGGGTCTTGTAGATGACATGGAGCCAGTGGGCTTGGCGACGAGTATGAAGCGAGGGCCAGCCAACGAGAGCGTACAGGTCGCAATGGTGGGTAGTATATGGGGCTTTGGTGACAAAACGGATTGCACTGTGATAGACTGCATCCAATTTGTTGAGTAGGGTATTGGAGGCTATTTTGTAAATGACATCGCCAAAGTCGAGGATTGGTAGGATGGGCAGTTTTACAAGGGTATGTTTGGCAGCATGAGTGAAGGATGCTTTGTTGCGAAATAGGAAGCCAATTCTAGATTTAACTTTGGATTGGAGATGTTTGATATGGGTCTGGATGGAGAGTTTACAGTCTAACCAGACACCTAAGTATTTGTAGTTGTCCACGTATTCTAAGTCAGAGCCGTCCAGAGTAGTAATGTTGGACAGGCGGGTAGGTACAGGTAGCGATCGGTTGAAGAGCATGCATTTAGTTTTACTTGTATTTAAGAGCAATTGGAGGCCACGGAAGGAGAGTTGTATGGCATTGAAGCTTGCCTGGAGGGTTGTTAACACAGTGTCCAAAGAAGGGCCAGAAGTATACAGAATGGTGTCGTCTGCGTAGAGGTGGATCAGAGACTCACCAGCAGCAAGAGCGACCTCATTGATGTATACAGAGAAGAGAGTCGGTCCAAGAATTGAACCCTGTGGCACCCCCATAGAGACTGCCAGAGGTCCGGACAGCAGACCCTCCGATTTGACACACTGAACTCTATCAGAGAAGTAGTTGGTGAACCAGGCGAGGCAATCATTTGAGAAACCAAGGCTGTCGAGTCTGCCGATGAGGATGTGGTGATTGACAGAGTCGAAAGCCTTGGCCAGATCAATGAATACGGCTGCACAGTAATGTTTCTTATCGATGGCGGTTAAGATATCATTTAGGACCTTGAGCGTGGCTGAGGTGCACCCATGACCAGCTCTGAAACCAGATTGCATAGCAGAGAAGGTATGGTGAGATTCGAAATGGTCGGTAATCTGTTTGTTGACTTGGCTTTCGAAGACCTTAGAAAGGCATGGTAGGATAGATATAGGTCTGTAGCAGTTGGGTCAAGAGTGTCACCCCCCCCTTTGACGAGGGGGATGACCGCAGCTGCTTTCCAATCTTTGGGAATCTCAGACGACACGAAAGAGAGGTTGAACAGGCTAGTAATAGGGGTGGCAACAATTTTGGCAGATAATTTTAGAAAGAAAGGGTCCAGATTGTCTAGCCCGGCTGATTTGTAGGGGTCCAGGTTTTGCAGCTCATTCAGAACATCAGCTGAGCAGATTTGGGAGAAGGAGAAATGGGGAAGGCTTGGGCGAGTTGTTGTGGGGGGTGCAGTGCTGTTGACCGGGGTAGGAGTAGCCAGCTGGAAAGCATGGCCAGCCGTAGAAAAATGCTTATTGAAATTCTCAATTATGGTGGATTTATCAGTGGTGACAGTGTTTCCTATCTTCAGTGCAGTGGGCAGCTGAGAGGAGGTGTTCTTATTCTCCATGGACTTTACAGTGTCCCAGAACTTTTTTGAGTTAGTGTTGCAGGAAGCAAATTTCTGCTTGAAAAAGCTAGCCTTGGCTTTTCTAACTGCCTGTGTATAATGGTTTCTAGCTTCCCTGAACAGCTGCATATCACGGGGGCTGTTCGATGCTAATGCAGAACGCCATAGGATGTTTTTGTGTTGGTTAAGGGCAGTCAGATCTGGGGAGAACCAATGGCTATATCTGTTCCTGGTTCTAAATTTCTTGAATGGGGCATGTTTATTTAAGATGGTTAGGGAGGCATTTAAAAAAATATCCAGGCATCCTCTACTGACGGGATGAGATCAATATCCTTCCAGGATACCCCGGCCAGGTCGATTAGAAAGGCCTGCTCGCTGAAGTGTTTCAGGGAGCGTTTTACAGTGATGAGTGGAGGTTGTTTGACCGCTGACCCATTACGGATGCAGGCAATGAGGCAGTGATCGCTGAGATCTTGGTTGAAAACAGCAGAGGTGTATTTAGAGGGCAAGTTGGTTAGGATGATATCTATGAGGGTGCCCGTGTTTAAGGCTTTGGGGAGGTACCTGGTAGGTTCATTGATAATTTGTGTGAGGTTGAGGGCATCAAGTTTAGATTGTAGGATGGCTGGGGTGTTAAGCATGTTCCAGTTTAGGTCGCCTAGCAGCACAAGCTCTGAAGATAGATGGGGGGCAATCAGTTCACATATGGTGTCCAGAGCACAGCTGGGGGCAGAGGGTGGTCTATAGCAGGCGGCAACGGTGAGAGACTTGTTTTTAGAGAGGTGGATTTTTAAAAGTAGAAGTTCAAATTGTTTGGGTACAGACCTGGATAGTAGGACAGAACTCTGCAGGCTATCTTTGCAGTAGATTGCAACACCGCCATCTTTGGCAGTTCTATCTTGTCTGAAAATGTTGTAGTTTGGAATTAAAATGTCTGAATTTTTGGTGGTCTTCCTAAGCCAGGATTCAGACACAGCTAGAACATCCGGGTTGGCAGAGTGTGCTAAAGCAGTGAATAGAACAAACTTAGGGAGGAGGCTTCTAATGTTAACATGCATGAAACCAAGGCTATTACGGTTACAGAAGTCGTCAAAAGAGAGCGCCTGGGGAATAGGAGTGGAGCTAGGCACTGCAGGGCCTGGATTAACCTCTACATCGCCAGATGAACAGAGTAGGAGTAGATAAAGGGTGCGGCTAAAAGCAATAAGAATTGGTCGTTTAGAACGTCTGGAACAGAGAGTAAAAGGAGGTTTCTGGGGGCGATAAAATAGCATCAAGGTATAATGTACAGACAAAGGTAAGGTAGGATGTGAATACAGTGGAGGTAAACCTAGGTATTGAGTGATGAAGAGAGAGATATTGTCTCTAGAAACATCATTGAAACCAGGAGATGTCATTGCATGTGTGGGTGGTGGAACTAATAGGTTGGATAAGGTATAATGAGCAGGACTAGAGGCTCTACAGTGAAATAAGCCAATAAACACTAACCAGAACAGCAATGGACATGGCATATTGACATTAAGGAGAGGCATGCTCAGTCGAGTGATCAAAAGGGCCCAGTGAGTGGAGAGGTTGGTTGGGGGTCACGGCGATTTAGACAGCTAAATCGGTAGCAAGCTAGCATAGGAGCAAGTTAGCATAGGATGGAGGTCTGTTATTGTCAGATTGTCCTGTCAGATAGTAGCCGATAAGATAGCCAACGGCTAGCAGGCCGCAGATGGGCGCCCAGGCAACGTTGCGCCGGAGGAGCCAGCCGGACAATTCCCTCGGGTAGACAACGTCGGCAGTCCAGCCGTGAAGGCCCGGTGGGGCTCCGCGTAGGCAGCAAAACGGGTCCGGATAGTTGACTGCAGCCCAGGAGTGATTGATGGAACTCTTCAGCTGGCTAGCTCCGGAACAATTGATGTTAGCTCCGGAATCGACGAAAGCCGATAGTCACACGGATAGCAGCTAGCTAGCTGCGAGATCCAGGCATGGACGTCCAGAGCCAGCGGCCGAAATCCAGGGACATGGAGAGAAAAATTGGTCCGATATGTTCCGCTCCGAGCCGCGCTGCGCTGCACCGCGCCGTACAAAACTGTCGATAGATTCTCGAGCCAAAGGACAGCCGATGACCACAAACCGTGGTCAGCTGAGTACCAACGATTAGCCAGTAAATACTACTGTAAATACTACTGTAGCTTCTGAACTAGCCCCTGAACCAGCTTCAGAGTAGCTTCTGGACCAGCTTCTGGCTAGCTCCCGGCTAGCTTCTGGCTAATTTCTGGCTAGCCTCTCGGAGGATCACAGATCTGAAGTAAATAATACTTTTTTATATAAATATAAATTGGTGAAGCGGATTGCAGGAGAGTGTTCTGAAGATGAGTTTTTGGAAAATTAAAAATGTATGTGAACAAAAAGTTGTGAGGACAAACGAGGACAAAAATACGTCTGAACTGCTATGCCATCTTGGGGGAAAAAAAAAAGGAAAAAGGAAAAAATTGAAAAACATTGCTTGTGAACTTCAGAGCCGTAACGATTTGACTCTTTGGCAAGAAACAAACGCACCCTAATAGCAGTCATTGGTCCTGCTCCAGAGTCTGTTCATTCTGTTCATTCTGGGTGATGTGATACAATGTCATGATCTTGTCTGGCGAGCTCTCATTGGCTATTGCTGATCACCGCTCTCAAAACGTGTCGTTGCACATCTCAACGTCTCAAACTACAAGAGGGTTGAACATCTCAACGTCTCGCACTACAAGAGGGTTGAACATCTCAACGTCTCGCACTACAAGAGGGTTGAACATCTCAACGTCTCACACTACAAGAGGGTTGCACATCTCAACGTCTCGCACTACAAGAGGGTTGAACATCTCAACGTCTCACACTACAAGAGGGTTGAACATCTCAACGTCTCGCACTACAAGAGGGTTGAACATCTCAACGTCTCACACTACAAGAGCGTTGCCGATTTTGTGACGAACAAAATCACAAAACTTGTCTTAGTGCACTTTTGTGTAGTGCACTTTTAAGTCACACAGCAGCGGGGCTGTTGTCAGACAGAGGGCGTGTCCCTAATGGCTCCCTATGGCCCTGGTCAATTCACTAAATAGGGAATAGGGTGCCATTTTGGACCGCTGCCTGGCGGTGTAGGAAACACATCATCTTTGATTCCTCAGCAGGAAAATATATGCAGAATTGAACCAGGCAAGTCAAAACAATGGGGGACAGGATGTTACAAAAGGATTCTCTTTTCTGTCTCTTTATATTAACCTAGCGCTATGAAAACCACCTGTCTTCTCTTCTCCTGTCTTCTTTTCTCCTCGCTATCTGCAATGTCACTGGTTTGATTTTATTAAAATGAATCTTCGGGCAGTGTAATTCTCCTCTACACTGCTACAGCTGAAGTACTCATTTCACTACAGGTTATTTCCTCTTGGATGGTTCCAAAAGGGAAGGACAGAGGATGAAGGTGGAGGGTAGAGGGTAGTTCAATAGCATTATGCTTTCTTTACCTTTCATCACCTAGGGCAGCTATCATACACTGTGTAGCATCTTATCTACATATCCAAGACACCCTATGGATGGATGGCACTGGAGTCATATTTATATGTGTTATATCACCATCATCACATTCACTTACCCCATCACCGTTATGTATCCAACCAACCAACACAACACCATGGCAACCATGGGCGCTATGGCAACCACTTCAGGTTCTAATTAGGGGACCAGTGTTTGATCTGAGAAGGAGCTAGTAGTTGGATATGGAGAGCCTGATCTAATTCTAGATCTGTGTGCGCTTGAGGCTGTTGCTTATTGTCTGGTTTTTCTGTCCGTCAAAAGGATGTTCATGTGATGTGTACTGTATATATGCCTGCTCAGATGGGTCTGAGGAGGTTAGATAGAAAAGATAGGAATCAAGAAAACTAGAATAAGATCCATCTTTCACATTGCTTAACCCATATGTACAGTATACTTCTATGTACACTTTCCTATGGTTATTTTGCATTCAACCTTTCCACAACTTTCTGGGAATGGTGCAGGATAGTTGCTTGGCTTTGGAACATTCTCAGAACATTTAAGGAGCTTGAAAAAAGTAACATGTTTGGTATTTCAGTACTTTAACAGAACGATTTCTAAAGGTTTTTACATTTTGGAAAGTTCTCCAACTGGTTTGACATCGTGAATGTTCTCAAATAGTTCAAAGAACGTTTAGAAACAACGTCGTTCTGTGTGAATTTCAGTACTTCAGCGTAATGTTTCCTACAAGGTTTCCTCGTTGTTCTATGTAAAGTAATGTTCTCACATTGTTCCAAGGCCGTTAAGAAAATGTTCCATAAAACTACAAAACAACTTTAGTAATGTTCAGAGAACATTCTAACAATGTTATTTAAAACATACCCAGCTAGCATATAACGTTCTGAAAACCATATGTGTCGTAGAGTTTGGTGAGAGTGTTGTTGTCCTATGGTTATTTTGCATACAACTGTCCCACAACGTTCTGGGAATGGTGCAGGATAGTTGCTTGGCTTTGGAACATTCTCAGAAGATTTTCAAGAACTTGACAAAATAGCTAAATATTTTGGTATTTCATTACTTATAACAAAACGTTTCCTAAAAGTTCAAATGAGTACATTTAATTACATTTTTAATAATGTTCTAGGAACGTTCTCCAACTTTGACATTGGGAATGATCTGAAATAGTTCAGAGAATGTTAAGAAACAACATGCAGAATGGACTGGTGCACTTCACAAAATAGATGGCATCATGAGGCTGGAAAATTCTGTGGATATATTGAAGCAAACATCTCAAGACATCAGTCAGGAAGTTAAAGCTTGGTCGCAAATGGGGCTTCCAAATGGACAATGACCCTGAGCATACTTCCAAAGTTGTGGCAAAATGGCTTAAGAAACACAAAGTCAAGGTATTGGAGTGGCAATCACAAAGCCATGACCAAAATTCTATAGAAAATTTGTGTACAGAACTGAAAACGCGTGTGTGAGCGAGGAGGCCTACAAACCTGACTCAGTTACACCAGCTCTGTCAGGAGGAATGGGCCAAAATTCACCCAACTTATTGTGGGAGGCTTGTGGAAGGCGTCACGGAACGTTTGACCCAAGTTAAACAATTTCAAGGCAATGCTACCAAATACTAATTGAGTGTATGTAAACTTCTGAACCACTGGGAATGTGATGAAAGAAATAAAAGCTGAAATAAATCATTCTCTCTACTATTTTTCTGACATTTCACATTCTTAAAGTAAAATGGTGGTCCTAACTGACCTAAGACAGGGAATTTTTACTAGGATTAATCTAGTCTAATCTACTGTTTTGTTGAAACATGTTTACTTGCCAACTAATTAGTTTACATGATACACCATCTCCCTGCATCATTTGCTTTAGCATTAAGACTGAAGCTAGTTTTTCCAAATACATGTAATGAATATCACAATGAATTGATCTAGAAGTTGAAGTCAACACTTTATTGGTTTCTGATGCAACTGGAATCATTTAGTCACTTCTCAGTACACTTGTGATATAAACATAATTATATACATACTCTATTTACTACAGCTAGCAAAATCTGTACCATAATGCAGTTGTGAGCATACTAGGCATTCTATAGTATATAATACTACAAATTCTAATCTGTTTTGGTTTATGGAGTTGTGAAATTAGCTGTGTCCATGTCTTCTACAAAGGATAGGAAAGGTTGCCAGATATTGTAAAATGTAATTGCAGATCCCCTAACAGAGTAGCATATGTTTCTATAGATCAAGCTTATGCCCCCTTTTCATATAAGGGTTCAGTTTAAAAATATACTCCAGAAGGGAGTTAAGTGGGTGTGATGGGAAGTGACTAGAGTATGAAGATACAAAACTACGCCATTGTAGGTATCTGAAGAAATGGGATCTTAGAATATTAAACTTTTTGTACCAACTGTTCAGAAGATTCAAAATTCATATCAATGTACAAGTCATTCATTGAGGAGATCCCTTTTCCAGATCAGATATGAAACGACCGTTATAATAATGATGGACAGAATGTTTGGTTCTTTAATAACAGAAATTCACCAATCGCCTGAAATGTTTCCAGATTTTAAGAGAATGTTTCACACTAGGTTTTTTGTGTGTATTTGAAAGAGGCTAATGGAAGTTTAGAGCAGAGTAAGGCAGCTGAGGAGGTGAGGCCATAGGAGGAAATCTCCAATGTCAACCATTTTGGGCCTGTGACATCAGGGATTTCAGTGAAAGTTTTTAAGGAAATTATTTTTTTAAATCCAAATAACCAATAATTTCTGTTCTCAGAACGTTAATAAAAACCTCCAATGAAAACTTTCAGTGAACCATAATAAAACGTTCTCAGAACTTCCCTGATACCGAAAAATGTACATTCACATAACAGGTGAAATGTTCACTTCTGTTCTAATAATAAATACATAAAGGGTTTACCAGTAAGCAAACGTATGGATTCGTTCCCAGAAACAATGGGAAACCAAAAACGTACGTTCCCACAATTTACAAGGAACCAAAATGTGCTAGTTGGATATACTGTAGTGTGTACTTGACTTCATAAGCCATTCTTACCACCTGTTTGCGATCTAAAAAGAGTGAGCACATTTTTGAGGAGGCAAGGAGACATATTGAATAATTAAGTCTAGGGGTCAGAAAAAAAGAAAAAAAAGTCTTTCCCCGAGGAGGTTTTCAGTTGACGTTCCCACTAGTGATTTTTTTTCCGTCTAACCCTGAACAAATTGGGAGCACAAAACACCCGCATCTACATTCTGGAAAATAAAAACACATTTTGTGACCTGTCTGGTGTTCTCGAGGCTGTGGCAGTCTGGTATCACATAAGAAGATAATGGAAGAGCTAAAAAACAAGGCATGGAGACTAGCAGACGTGCCTCAACATGCTTCAGCCCAGAACAAAACAACAGGGCAAAGGTGCGCTCCTCTGTTAGGGATGGTGATATAGTGACATGTACACTCAACAAAAATGCAAAAGCAACATGTGAAGAGCTGAGGTAAAAGAGAACCAGAAATGTTCCATAGAGAGAGAATTGTATTTATTAACCATTTCACTTGCTTTGGCAATGTAAAAATATGTTTCCCATGCCAATAAAGCCCCTTGAATTGACAAATGTAATTGAGAGCGAGAGAGAAAGAGAGAACAGGGTTGGTGCTATGTGAAATGTGAACACAAACACATTGATAGTCAGGCTGCGTTTGGTGTCCTTGTAAAGGGTGGTCTGGTAGTCTGTAACCCAGTTCCACTGGCGCCTCTTCTCCTGTCCTCTCCTGTCCACCCCTGTCCTCTTCTGTCCACCCCTGTCCTCTCCTGTCCACCCCTGTCCACTCCTGTCCTCCCCTGTCCTCTCCTGTCCACCCCTGTCCTCTCCTGTCCACCCCTGTCCTCTCCTGTCCACCCCTGTCCTCTCCTGTCCACCCCTGTCCTCTCCTGTCCACCCCTGTCCTCTCCTGTCCACCCCTGTCCTCTCCTGTCCACCCCTGTCCACCCCTGTCCACCCCTGTCCTCTCCTGTCCACCCCTGTCCTCTCCTGTCCACCCCTGTCCTCTCCTGTCCACCCCTGTCCTCTCCTGTCCTCTCCTGGCCTCTGCAGCTTGTTGTTGTGTTGTTATGCTCGGAGACAGACAGACAGACAGACAGACAGACAGACGACAGACAGACAGACAGACAGACAGACAGACAGACAGACAGACAGACAGACAGACAGACAGACAGACAGACAGAGTAGATCTGAGTCTCCCGTGAGGAGAGGTGACACTACTTTTACCTGGATTAGAGAAGAGACATGGGGTTCAGAGAAGAGTCCGTCTGGAGGACAGAAGAAGGAGTGAGGGAACAGTGTGTGTTCACTGGCGTGAAACACGAGTTCAAACTGAGTAGAATAAAATAAATGAGATGGGGTGAGGGAGGGAGGAGTGTAGGGGAGGAGAGGAGGAAAGGAGAGAAAGGAAGGAGAGGAGTGGAGGGAGAGGAAGGAGAGGAGGGAAGGGGAGGAGGGAAGGAGAGCAGGGAGGAGAGCAGGGAGGAGAGCAGGGAAGGAGAGCAGGGAAGGAGAGGAGGGAAGGAGAGGAGGGAGGTGAGGAGGATGGAGGAGGAGAGGAAGGAAGGAGAGGAGGGAGGAGGATAGGAAGGAATTAAGGAAGGGCGGGAGGGAGGGAGGGAGGGAGGAGAGGAGGAAGGAGAGGATGGAGGAGAGGAGGGAGGAGGAGAGGAAGGAAGGAAGGAAGGAGAGGAGGGAGGGAGAAGAGTGAGGGATATACAGTCATGAGTTCAAACTGAGGAGAAGATGAGAAGAAAACAAAGGTTTGCAGGGCTGGGAATGAATGTTCCACTTAAGAGTAAGTGACAGTGGATGTACTGCCCTGTAGCTCGGTCAATAACCTCTCTCTCCCTTCTCTGTAGTCTTGGTGCTGCATGCTTAAAGATGACACATGATTATTGATGGGCGGATGCAGTTTAAAAGCACATTGCATTTCCCATTTCCTGGTTGTGGGTTTACTTTAATGACTGTGGTGTCAGACAATGGGTCACTATTTAACTCAGCTAGATCTAAATCATTTACTGTAGATGTGAAATGGTGTTCTCTGTAGTGTGCCATACCTTTACTCATTATCCTGAGAGAGAGCTGATGGGAATCCGTTTCCTATTAGGTCGGTTAAAACGAGCTGAGGGACCAGAGACATTGGCCGTCTATGTCTGTCTGTCTGTCTATCTATCTGTCTGGGCCTTGTCTTGGTTTTGTTTCGTTTGGCAGGGTCAGGAGTTTCCCCTGACCAGGAACTAAATAACTATGGCCCAGAGTTGTTCCTGATCATGGGACCTAACTAAATAACTATGGCCCAGAGTTGTTCCTGATCATGGGACCTAACTAAATAACTATGGCCCAGAGTTGTTCCTGATCGTGGGACCTGACTAAATAACTATGGCCCAGTTGTTCCTGATTGTGAGACCTGACTAAATTACTATGGCCCAGAGTTGTTCCTGCTCATGGGACCTGACTAAATAACTATGGCCCAGAGTTGTTCCTGATTGTGGGACCTGACTAAATAACTATGGCCCAGAGTTGTTCCTGCTCATGGGACCTGACTAAATAACTATGGCCCAGAGTTGTTCCTGCTCATGGGACCTGACTAAATAACTATGGCCCAGAGTTGTTCCTGATCGTGGGACCTGACCAGGTCAAACCAGCTCTCATTATTTCATCTAAAGTAGGTTGTTAGGTTGTGTCCCAAGTGACTCCGTATACCCCATAAAGTGCATGACTTTTGACCAGAGTGCACTATAGGGAGTAGAAAGCAGCCATTTAAGACACGTTGGACTGGTCTCATTACCAAGGAAACAAATCTAGACTGCAGAACAAACCCAAAAGGGTGCTACCTGAAACCAAAAAGGGTTCTCCAAAAGGGTTCTCCTATGGGAACAGCCGAATAACCCCTTTATGTTCTAAATAGCATATTTTGTGTACAGTAGAATTCAGTTGGGACAGAGAAGCCACTAATCAACACACACACACACTCTCCTCTCTCTCTCCATCATCTAACATCATTATGGTCCACTGCTGCACTCACCATTCAACTTCTCTCTTATCCCCTGCAAGTCTTCTGCAAGTCGTTACTGTATGTAAGGTGTTCTTCTCAGCCAACTTGCCTGGTAAAGGTTTAAATATCTTTAGGTCCAGACCTCCAGGCCCTTTCTTAAGTTGAGTTGTTTGTGTCTTTTGCTTTTGGTTATTGTACACCAGCTTCAAACAGCTGAAAAAAAACTATATTTTTAGTTATGAAAAATATATTTCAGAGGATTAGATGGTACAATGATTCTCTTATACCAGATGTTTCAAACTCATTCCACTGAGCAGGGACGCAGACAAGTCACCTTGTGGCGAAATTTGCCGTTTTGAATCCAAAATAGGTGACCTACGTGATTTTGTGTAGATCTGATGAGAACACGACTGAAGAGAGAAGAGACAACATCAGCGCGCGCTCTGGAAAGACAGTTTGACAGTTAGAGCAGCGCGTCCTCTGAACGATAACAGGAGAGGTACGTGAGAAGCCTGATCAGACGGAGGTGAGAAGGTGGTGTAGCCTACTTCATGAGCTGTAACCGAAAAACAACTGGCATTTGGAAAGTTTGAGGTGAGGGAGAAAGTGTGGTGGAACAAGTATTGTTAGCATTGTTAAGTATCTTGCTAGCTGAATCAAATTCTCCGTTAGCTAGCCAGAGAAATATTGAGCAACATTAGCCAACTTAACTGATCAAATAATTGAGTTTATGGGGTAAAAATTAGCAGGCTAATAAAGTCAGACAGCAACGTTAGCTAGCTAACGTTACAACATCAGATACGCTAACATAACCTAACCAATTCGCTATAGTATTAACTGGTATACGACTCCTTGCTGTTCTTCAAGTTATAACTTGTTAGTTGCTTACTGGACCCTGGCAATCTGTGTGAAATATTAACTAGCCAACAAACTAACTACTATCTGTGAACTGATCTTTCCCTTTGTGGTTAATTTTCAGAATGAGAGAATTAGGTTAAAATGAGTCGTTGCTTGTAAATCAAGTGGATTCAGGGAGTGTAGTTGGAGCTGGGCCTGGCTTAAATAGAGGTGAAAGAAACACCACCACTCTATCCCTCTTTCAATACAGTGGATAAAAGGGGTATGGCAGGTGTACTCTCTGCATGAAAGAGATCAATTATGCCAACAAAGGGTATCATGCTCTGCTGGCACATTGTAGAACAGATGTCAACAGGGAGGAAGTGTACAATATGATGTGTAGCCCAAAGATATTGCTTTAGTTGTGTTGAACTTGACAGTAGCACGTGTGTGTGTGTGTGTGTGTGAGTGAGGGGGGGATTATTCCATTTTTTACTCAGTGAACATTATTTTTTTCACACATGTAACGTAAACTCGTACATCACCTTGGTCAGTACAATTGCCCTTATTTTAGTGCCCCAAAAACGTAATACTTCCAGATCAACTGTAATGTCAATACCATTGTAAAGCACAATTTCTCCCCTTTCCAACAGAATCAATTACATGACCTAAACGCTGCCCGTTTCTGCATAATTCAAGCAGGCAATGAGCCCCATCGGGTCTTTTTAAAAATGGCGTGTGGGGAAGCGAAACTAATGCGTGATAGTGAGACAGAGAGATGTTGTGTGGGAAAATGGCTTTTTTTCCACTCGTTCTGTCCAACTTATCACCTTATCACCTCTAAAATGTAAATAAAACACTGTAAAGAGTTTATATAATTTGTCATTACATACCTATTTGAAGGTTTGTGCCGAATTTGAATCGGGTTTTTAGGGCGGTGCTAAAGTGATCTTAGAAGTAAACAGCGGCTTTGAGAATGATGATCGCATGCAATGATGACGAATAAAATGACTAGGTATACCCCCCCTTACCCCCGTCACTGTCCAGTTCTTCTTTTTAAAGGATGATAGAAGTGCTACACCTGGTGGAGAGAGATTGTAAGGCAGAAATAGTTGCTTTATGCGTGCTGTACGTTACGACATGACACGTCAAGATAGGGCCAGTTTTTTCAACTTTTCTCCAATACTACAGAGCCATTACCATGTCGATCAACGCTTGAATAGAAACCTAGTTCACACCCCCGATTTTGACGTCAACACAGTCGCTACAATCCCATTAGTTTTCTTTGTAGCCTCGTTTGAATGTTGCGGTTGCGCACATTTGTACAGAATGTGCTGAGTTTACGTTAGCCTTGTGCACTTGATCGATGTCTAATATGGTAGCCACTATAATAGAGCAAAAATAGAATGCCTGTTTGTTTCATTCTATTTCTACTTTAAGAAGTTTTTTTCCCCAAGTGCAATATTTAGATGTGTGCGGTCACAAGCGTTCTATTATAAAGACTGTCATGGCTAACTGCAATATTAGTGTATTGTTTTTCCTCAAGACTTGAGTGTCATTTGCAGTAAAGTCTAGGCAACAAATAACATTGGATTGTTTTCTTTACGTTTTTTTATCTGTGAGTTAGGTTTACATGAACCACTTTTTATTTTACACACAGAGACTGATCATGTAGATCATATTCTTTGTTGTTTAAAACCTGCATTTCCTCCCATCAGGATTTTTTTTTTTTTCATGTTTCAGTGCAAAAGAAAAAGTGCCACCTTTTTGTGCCCTCGGCAGTTTGCATCCCCGGCGGAGGTTCGAGTGTCTGCAGGTTCTCTCCACCCTCACCTGGTAGTAACGAACTCCCCTCACCTGGTTGTCTAAGTCTCAATTGAATGAAAAATATTTTAAAAAGCAGACACTCGGCTCTCCGTGGAATTGATTTGACACCCCTGCTCCACACTATACTATACTTTCAGTCATATAAACTGAAATAAGGCAAACTATTGGAATTTCAGCAACCACAAAATGTCGGAGCGATTTCTGCAAAGTGCACCTTTAAAAGGCTAATTTAGTTTTTTCTGTCCATTTTATATGAATATGACTTTAGTTTTTATGCATGCTGGCTTTCTCCTGCCACACTATTTTGTGATCAAACAATGAAGTTGTTTTTGAGTAACCTAGAAACACGATAGGCTTAAGGTAATAATGAGAGAGGTAGTACAATCAATAGCAAGATAGAACTATCGAACAAGTAGTCTGAACAAACCTTACAGCTGAGTAAGGCTTAGTGTGAAAGGCATTATGCATGCGTCCCTCCTCTTTGCCATTGTGAACCAAACGGGCAAAAGCCAAATCCTACTAATTTCAATAGCTTATCAAAATCATTAATTTATGAAGAGCATTTCCCAAATAGGCTATTCTAATAAAGTGTTTGATGTCCTAAAGTTGTAGCTTTCAAATGGGAACAATTGTGAAAGTCAGAGTCTATAGTGTCAGGGTTTTTGCTGCTGGTCATTCGAGTCAAGTGCAGGAGAGCAGAGAATAGGTGATCAGGCGACTTTATTAGCCAAGAGCAATAAACAGACGGGCGCAAACAGCTACAACTCAAGCCAACCGGCAAAAGTGACAAGCGCAAAATACCGTCAATAATAATACAACAAGGTTCACCAATAATTCCCCAAATAGGGTACAGGCAATGCCCCGGGTGAAAAACCAGACTGGCGCGATACAACAAACACAAAACCAAAACATTCCACACAAAGACATGGGGGGGGGGGGGACAGAGGAATATATATATACAGTGTGATTAGGGAATGTAAACCAGGTGTGCAGGAATAAGACAAAACAAATGGAACAATGTAGTGGCGATGGCTAGAAGGCCGGTGACGTCGACCGCTGAACGAACAAGGAGAGGAGCCGACTGGCGGAAGTCGTGACATATAGACTCTTCTCTATCACAGCTTTATTTTGAATGACAAGTATTACAGACAACAAGAAGAGAAATTGAGCAAACTTACAGCAGAGCAAAGCGTATTAAAGAATCAATGTGTAGAATAGGCCTCTTTTTAAAAGTCTATTATCAGCAACGTATACAGATGTGGGAGTTTTCAAAAGGCTTCTGAAGTTTGGAATTTCCACTTTAACATTTCAGACTTGATTTTCCCTAACGAAAAATATATCAACCCCTACAAAATGATCCAGTAATGTAATCCACATAATATTCCCATTTCCTGCTGTAGCAAACTATGTTTACATTATTTTGGGGGGTTGGCCAGTAGGGGGTCGGCCAATAGGGGGTCGATGCTATCACTATGTTTTATGGGTACTTAATCACGATCGGACAAAGGTTGACACCGCCCAGCCCTACTCCACACTGTGCACCCAGCCAGGTCACTCAAGATCCACTGCAAAATTCAACGTATGTCAAGGAAAGCAGCATGTCAGGAGATGACTTCAAAACCAGCCACTAGGGGCAACTGTGAGTGCTATTACCATCCAGGAGGCTTGGGTTTGGCTAGAGGTGTTGTGGACAGGGTTGGTGGATGGGCGTAAGCTGCAAGCTCCGGCTCTGAGGGTCATATGTTCATTCCCAATGCTAGGCGCCCTATCCTGAACCCTTAACCATTCAGAATTAATGCCTAAACTACCTGCGAAATGTAATATTTATGTAAAAACGTCAGATTCTGCAGTGAGACTGTTTGTTGCAGCCAGGTCGCTCAGCCTCATGTTCAATCCCAGCGCACTAATTTTGTTTTACCCTATACCAAATCTTAACCATTTGTTGGAACTGTACACCACAAATTAGCATGATTCATGCATTATAATATTTATTTAACCAGGCAAGTCAGTTAAAAGCAAATTCTTATTTACAATGACGGCCTATGGGGAAAGAGAGTTGACTGCCTTGTTCAGGGGCAGAACAACAGATGTTTACCTTGTCAGCTCTGGGATGCTATCCAGCAACCTTTTGGTTACTGGCCCAACACTCTAACCACCCCAAGGCATGAATAAGCATGATTTCCTTTTCTCAAATGCCTGGAGACCAGTGTGGGATTTGTAAGCTACATCTCTCCTACTATTTGGTTGCATACAGTATATTTGTGTGTGTTTGCATAGGGTTCAATCCCCTCATTGGTTTGCATTGGGTTGAAAGGTTAACTGGAACACTAGAATTCTAAACCATTAAAGTGATACCTGGTTATGAATATGCATCGGCTATGGGTGTGCATTACAGAGAGGAGGAGAGAGGGAGAGGTGGTGAAAGAGAGAAGAGAAGAAGAGGCGAGAAAGAGGGCTTGCAGATACTTTCATCATAACTAAGATTTTCTCCTTCATTCCCCCTCAGTTAATTAATCAACTTTTCTCTTTTATGTCTCTCTTGTTCTCCACTAAGCTAGCCAGTCAGCCAGCCAGTCAGCCAGCCAGCCGGTCAGCCAGCCAGCTAGTCAGGACAGTAGATGATGACACAAAGGGACCTCATCATAAAAAACACTGTCTGCACCAGGGTTCATTTTGCCACTCTTTTTTAGATCAGGTCTTAGTCATTTTAACTATGATATCATTAATTCTTAGTCACATTTTTTTTGTCATTTGAATAATGATTTAGTCTAGTTATTGTCAAGATGACAAAAGCAGTCAGCCATTTCAGTCAGCCAAATACCCTTTATTTTTAGTCATATTTTAGTCACATTACATTTGTATTGCCTCGTTAACCTATGCATAACGTCCTTTTGCAGCAGCTAGCCTAGCGGTTAAGAGGGTTGGGCCAGTATCCAAAAGGTCGCTGGTTTGAATCTCCATTCAGACCTAGGTGAAAAATCTGTTGATGTGCCTTTGAGCAAGGCACTTAATCCTAATTGTTCCTGGATAAGAGCGTCTGCTAAATGACTAAATGTAAACATTTATTGAATGATTGTCTTCCCAAAAGGCAGAATAACACATTACTCTGCAGCAGAAATTCAAGAAATATGTTGTTTAATCTAAAATTTCCAAGCAGGAATGCATATTTCAAGATATTTTGATGTGCAACCCAATCCAGTGATTGTCGTGAATTGTGAGTTGAGAATTAGACTATTGTTGTTATGCTCTACTGTTAAATTAGTGCTCCAGACGTTTATGTTTAATTAGTGCTCCAGGCGTTTGTTAAATTCTCTAGATGTTTGTTAAATTAGTGCTCCAGGCGTTTGTTAAATTAGTGCTCCAGATGTTTATGTTAAATTAGTGCTCCAGACTTTTATGTTAAATTAGTGCTCTAGACGTTTATGTTAAATTAGTGCTCTAGGTCTTTATGTGAAATTAGTGCTCTAGACGTTTATGTTAAATTAGTGCTCCAGGCGTTTATGTTAAATTAGTGCTCCAGACATTTATGTTAAATTAGTGCTCCAGGCTTTTATGTTAAATTAGTGCTCCAGATGTTTATGTTAAATTAGTGCTCCAGGCGTTTATGTTCAATTAGTGCTCCAGATGTTTATGTTAAATTAGCGCTCCAGGCGTTTGTTAAATTAGTGCTCCAGGCATTTATGTTAAATTAGTGCTCCAGATGTTTATGTTAAATTAGTGCTCCAGGCGTTTGTTAAATTAGTGCTCCAGGCGTTTGTTAAAGTAGTGCTCCAGGCGTTTGTTAAATTAGTGCTCCAGGCGTTTGTTAAATTAGTGCTCTAGACGTTTATGTTAAATTTGTGCTCCAGGCGTTTATGTTAAATTAGTGCTCCAGGCGTTTATGTTAAATTTGTGCTCCAGGCGTTTATGTTAAATTAGTGCTCCAGATATTTATGTTAAATTAGTGCTCCAGGCGTTTGTTAAATTAGTGCTCCAGGCGTTTGTTAAATTAGTGCTCCAGGCGTTTGTTAAATTAGTGCTCCAGGCGTTTGTTAAATTAGTGCTCCAGGCGTTTGTTAAATTAGTGCTCCAGGCTTTTATGTTAAATCAGTGCTCTAGACGTTTTTGTTAAATTAGTGCTCCAGATGTTTATGTTAAATTAGTGCTCCAGGCTTTTATGTTAAATTAGTGCTCCAGGTGTTTATGTTAAATTAGTGCTCTAGACGTTTTTGTTTAATTAGTGCTCCAGATGTTTATGTTAAATTAGTGCTCCAGGCGTTTATGTTAAATTAGTGCTCCATACGTTTATGTTAAGTTAGTGCTCCAGGCGTTTATGTTAAATTAGTGCTCCATACGTTTATGTTAAATTAGTGCTCTAGACGTTTATGTTAAATTAGTGCTCCAGACATTTATGTTAAATTAGTGCTCCAGGCGTTTGTTAAATTAGTGCTCCAGGCGTTTATGTTAAATTACTGCTCCAGGTGTTTGTTAAATTAGTGCTCCAGGCGTTTATGTTAAATTAGTGCTCCAGGCGTTTGTTAAATTAGTGCTCCAGGCGTTTATGTTAAATTAGTGCTCCAGGCGTTTGTTAAATTAGTGCTCCAGGCGTTTGTGTTAAATTACTGCTCCAGGTGTTTATGTTAAATTAGCGCTCCAGGCGTTTATGTTAAATTAGTGCTCCAGGTGTTTATGTTAAATTAGCGCTCCAGACGTTTATGTTAAATTAGTGCTCCAGACGTTTATGTTAAATTAGTGCTCCAGGTGTTTATGTTAAATTAGTGCTCCAGATGTTTATGTTAAATTAGTGCTCCAGGCGTTTATGTTAAATTAGTGCTCCAGACGTTTATGTTAAATTAGTGCTCCAGATGTTTATGTTAAATTAGTGCTCCAGGTGTTTATGTTAAATTAGTGCTCCAGGCTTTTATGTTAAATTAGTGCTCCAGGTGTTTATGTTAAATTAGTGCTCCAGACGTTTGTTACAGCAGTGCTCCAGACGTTTGTTACAGCAGTGCTCCAGACGTTTATGAATTGTTGTTAAATGGAGATGAATTTGCCTACATCTTCATGTGCACTAACATCATAGGTTCATTTATTTTGGGGATTATTCACAACATAAGGAAGTGAAAACTCAAAACACATTAGCTAGATCGCTAACACTAGATATAATGCTCACTACTAGTGGTCATGTATTAATCTAACAGTAAATGTAATGTCCTACCTACCACAACCTGCTACGCTATGCACTCACAATGGCCGATGCGCAATTACTCATTCTGCACTCTTCTTATCTTAAAGCCATATCAAATATCTTGATTGTAAAATAGTTGCTATTGAGCTCAATATTAAGAGATGACAAATAAAAAGCACACTCACAGAAAGCTGAGAACAACAGTAATTCCTTCCAAAGCTACTTATTTCCCCTAATTGGATTTTGAGTACATTCAGATGCCTTTTTATCTCTCTCCCGGAGCACTGGACAGACACTTTTATTACAGGAACTAGACAGAACTTTTATTACAGGAACTGAGGAGACACTTTTATTACAGGAACTGAGGAGACACTTTTATTACAGGAACTGAGGGGACACTTTTATTACAGGAACTGAGGAGACACTTTTATTACAGGAACTGAGACGACACTTTTATTACAGGAACTGAGACGACTCTTTTATTACAGGAACTGAGGAGTCACTTTTATTACAGGAACTGAGGAGACTCTTTTATTACAGGAACTGTGGAGACACTTTTATTACAGGAACTGAGGAGTCACTTTTATTACAGGAACTGAGGAGACACTTTTATTACAGGAACTGAGGAGACACTTTTATTACAGGAACTGAGGAGTCACTTTTATTACAGGAACTGAGGAGACACTGTTATTACAGGAACTGAGGAGTCACTTTTATTACAGGAACTGAGGAGTCACTTTTATTACAGGAACTGAGGAGACACTTTTATTACAGGAACTGAGGAGTCACTTTTATTACAGGAACTGAGGAGTCACTTTTATTACAGGAACTGAGGAGTCACTTTTATTACAGGAACTGAGACGACACTTTTATTACAGGAACTGAGACGTCACTTTTATTACAGGAACTGAGGAGTCACTTTTATTACAGGAACTGTGGAGACACTTTTATTACAGGAACTGAGGAGACTCTTTTTTTACAGGAACTGAGGAGTCACTTTTATTGCAGGAACTGAGGAGACTCTTTTATTACAGGAACTGAGGAGACTCTTTTATTACAGAAACTGTGGAGACACTTTTATTACAGGAAATGGACAGACACTTTTATTACAGGAACTGAGGAGTCACTTTTATTACAGGAACTGAGGAGTCACTTTTATTACAGGAACTGAGGAGACACTGTTATTACAGGAACTGAGGAGTCACTTTTATTACAGGAACTGAGGAGTCACTTTTATTACAGGAACTGAGGAGACACTTTTATTACAGGAACTGAGGAGACACTGTTATTACAGGAACTGAGGAGTCACTTTTATTACAGGAACTGAGGAGTCACTTTTATTACAGGAACTGAGGAGACACTTTTATTACAGGAACTGAGGAGTCACTTTTATTACAGGAACTGAGGAGTCACTTTTATTACAGGAACTGAGGAGTCACTTTTATTACAGGAACTGAGACGACACTTTTATTACAGGAACTGAGACGTCACTTTTATTACAGGAACTGAGGAGTCACTTTTATTACAGGAACTGTGGAGACACTTTTATTACAGGAACTGAGGAGACTCTTTTTTTACAGGAACTGAGGAGTCACTTTTATTGCAGGAACTGAGGAGACTCTTTTATTACAGGAACTGAGGAGACTCTTTTATTACAGAAACTGTGGAGACACTTTTATTACAGGAAATGGACAGACACTTTTATTACAGGAACTGAGGAGTCACTTTTATTACAGGAACTGAGGAGTCACTTTTATTACAGGAACTGAGGAGTCACTTTTATTACAGGAACTGAGGAGACTCTTTTATTACAGGAACTGAGGAGTCACTTTTATTACAGGAACTGAGGATACTCTTTTATTACAGGAACTGAGGAGACTCTTTTATTACAGGAACTGTGGAGACACTTTTATTACAGGAAATGGACAGACACTTTTATTACAGGAACTGAGGAGACTCTTTTATTACAGGAACTGAGGAGACACTTTTATTACAGGAACTGAGGAGACTCTTTTATTACAGGAACTGTGGAGACACTTTTATTACAGGAAATGGACAGACACTTTTATTACAGGAATCATGAGGATAATGCACTTTACTGTTAGACCAAATCATGTTTTTTAGCCACCCAAAAAATAGGATTTTTAAAAACTTTTGAGTAAGGTGATCATGTAATGAATGTTCAGCTCGCACATGACCAATTACATATTTCACTCGCACAGCCACTGGGAAGGCGGTCTAAGACACTGCATCTCCGTGCAAGAGGTGTCACTATAATACCTGGTTCAAATCCAGTGTAACATATGGCTGTGATTGAGAGTACCATAGGGTGGGGCACAATTGGCCTAGGTTTGGCTGGAGTAGGCCGTCATTGTAAATAAGAATTTGTTCTTAACTACCTTGGTGCAAATGCTGTCATCTCCTGTGTAAATGTTGCATTTGGGCTTGTTTGAGTCTACATGATAATTAAAGTGTCTCCCTGTTTTCCACTGGGAGAGTAGCCATGGTATTTGCGTCATTGATTTTGTTGCCGCCAGATTGCAAATAACACTGAAAAGATCTCAATCTCTCCAAAAGCTCTTGTCCATTGTCTTGTCTCGTTTTTGTCAACCCAAATGAAAAATATTTTTTGTTTGGTTATAGTTTTTTGGGGCGGGTCTGTTTAGTCAGTTATCGTCTCGTCAATTGCTACTGAAAAATAGGTATTTGACAAATATTTCTCACTATATTAATTAATACTGAACCACTGAACCTCAGCCACAGATCATGTCTCGGGAGATGTCAAGATAAGAAGAAGCCTTCCGCTCTCTGCTCTCAGAGCCAAGGCCCTAACACAATTACTAGTCTGGGGTGATAATAGACGTCCCAGGGAGAAGTTATGGCTTTCACATTTGCTCCTGGTTCTCTATCTCTCTCGCTATCTCTCTTTCTTTCTCTCTAAATCTCTATCTCTATCTCTCTCTCTCTATATATACAGTTGAAGTCGGAAGTTTACATACACCTTAGCCAAATACATTTAAACTCAGTTTTTCACAATTCCTGACATTTAATCCTAGGAAAAATGTCCTGTCTTAGGTCAGTTAGAATCACCACTTTATTTTAAGAATGTGAAATGTCAGAATAATAGTAGAGATAATGATTTATTTCAGCTTTTATTTATTTCATCACATTCCCAGTGGGTCAGAAGTTTACATACACTCACTTAGTATTTGGTAGCATTGCCTTTAAATTGTTTAACTTGGGTCAAATGTTTCAGGAAGCTTTCCACAAGCTTCCCACCATAAGTTGGGTGAATTTTGGCCCATTCCCCCTGACAGAGCTGGTGTAACTGAGTCAGGTTTGAAGGCTTCCTTGCGCGCACACGCTTTTTCAGTTCTGCCCACAAATGTTCTATGGGATTGAGGTCAGGACTTTGTGATGGTTACTCCAATACCTTGACTTTGTTGTCCTTAAGCCATTTTGCCACAACTTTGGAAGTATGCTTGGGGTTTTATATCCACATAATTTTCCATCCTCATGATGCCATCCATTTTGTGAAGTACACCAGTCCCTCCTGCAGCAAAGCACCCCCACAACATGATGTTGCCGCCCTGTGCTTCATGGTTGGGATGGTGTTCTTTGGCTTGCAAGCTTCCTCCTTTTTCCTCCAAACGTAATCAGGTTCATTATGGCCAAACAGTTCTATTTTTGTTTCATCAGACCAGAGGACATTTCTCCAAAAAGTGAGATCTTTGTCCCCATGTGCACTTACAATCCGTAGTCTGGCTTTTTTAGGTTGGTTTTGGAACAGTGGCTTCTTCCTTGCTGAGTGGCCTTTCAGGTTATGTCGATATAGGACTCGTTTTACTGTGGATATAGATACTTTTGTACCTGTTCCCTCCAGCATCTTCACAAGGTCCTTTGCTGTTCTGGAATTGATTTGCAATTTTTGCACCAAAGTACGTCCATCTCCAGGAGACAGAACGCATCTCCTTCCTGAGCGGTATGACGGCCGCGTGGTCCCATGGTGTTTATACTTGCCTACTATTGTTTGTACAGATGAACGTGGTACCTTCAGGCATTTGGAAATTGCTCACAAGGATGACCCAGACATGTGGAGGTCTGCAATTTTTTTTTTCTGAGGTCTTGGCTGATTTCTTTTGATTTTCCCATGATGTCAAGCAAAGAGGCGCTGAGTTTGAAGGTAGGCCTTGAAATACATCCACAGGTACACTTCCAATTGACTCGAATGATAATTATCTGGGAATTTTCCAAGCTGTTTAAAAGCACAGTCAACTCCGTGTATGTAAACTTCTGTCCCACTGGAATTGTGATACAGTGAATTATAAGTGAAATAATCTGTTTGTAAACAATTGTTGGAAAAATGTCTTGTGTCATGCACAAAGTAGATGTCCTAACTAGAGGTCGACCGATTATGATTTTTCAACGCAGATACCGATACCGATTATTGGGAGACAAAAAAACGCTGATACCGATTAATCGCCCAATTAATTTAAAAATGTTTTTGTAATAATGACAATTACAACTACTGAATGAACACTTATTTTAACTTAATATAATACAGCAATAAAATAGCCTCAAATAAACAATGAAACATGTTCAATTTGGTTTAAATAATGCAAAAAAAGTTTTGAAGAAAGTAAAAGTGCAATATGTGCCATGTAAGAAAGCTAACGTTTAAGTTCCTTGCTCAGAACATGAGAACATATAAAAGCTGGTGTTCCTTTTAACATGAGTCTTCAATATTCCCAGGTAAGAAGTTTTAAGTTGTAGTTATTATAGGAATTATAGGACTATTTCTCTCTATCCCATTTGTATTTCATTAGCCTTTGACTATTGGATGTTCTTATAGGCACTTTAGTATTGCCAGTGTAACCGTACAGCTTCCGTCCCTCTCCTCGCTCCTACCTGGGCTCGAACCAGGAACACAACGACAACAGCCACCCTCGAAGCAGTGTTACCCATGCAGAGCGAGGGGAACAACTACTCCAAGTCTCAGAGCGAGTGATGTTTGAAACGCTATTAGCGCGCACCCCGCTAACTAGCTAGCCATTTCACATCGTTACACCAGCCTAATCTTGGGAGTTGATAGGCTTGAAGTCATAAACAGCTGCTGGAAAAACGCACGAAAGTGCTGTTTGAATTAATGCTTATGAGCCTGCTGGTGCCTACAATCGCTCAGTCAGACTGCTCTATCAATTCATAGACTTAATTATAACATAATAACACACAGAAATGCGAGCCGTAGGTCATTAGTATGGTCGAATCCGGAAACTATCATCTCGAAAACAAGACGTTTATTCTTTCAGTGAAATACGGAACCGTTCCGTATTTTATCTAACGGGTGGCATCCATCAATCTAAATATTACTGTTACATTGCACAACCTTCAATGTTATGTCATAATTACGTAAAATTCTGGCAAATTAGTTCGCAATGAGCCAGGCGGCCCAAACTGTTGCATATACCCTGACTCTGCGTGCAATGAACGCAAGAGAAGTGACACAATTTAGCCTGGTTAATATTGCCTGCTAACCTGGATTTATTTTAGCCAAATATGCAGGTTTAAATATATATACTTGTGTATTGATTTTAAGAAAGGCATTGGTGTTTATGGTTAGGTAAACGTTGGAACAACGACAATTATTTTTCGCGAATGCGCACTGCATCGATTATATGCAACACAGGACACGCTAGATAAACTAGTAATATCATCAACCATGTGTAGTTATAACTAGTGATTATGATTGATTAAGTTTAATGCTAGCTAGCAACTTACCTTGGCTTCTTACTGCATTCGCATAACAGGCAGGCTCCTCGTGAGGCAGGTGGTTAGAGCGTTGGACTCGTTAACCGTAAGGTTGCAAGGTTGCAACAGAAAAAAATCAGCAATATCGGCGTCCAAAATTACCGATTTCCGATTGTTATGAAAACTTGAAACCATTCCGATTAATCGGTCGACCTCTAGTCCTAACTGACTTGCCAAAACTATAGTTTGTTAACAAGAAATGTTTGGAGTGGTTGAAAAACTACTTTTAATGACTCCAACCTAAGTGTATGTAAACTTCCGACTATGTGTGTGTGTGTATATATATATATATATATATATGTTATATATATATATGTTTTATATATATATATTATATATATATATATATATGTGTTATATATATATATATATTATATATGTTATATATAATATATATATATATATATATGTGTTATATATATAATATATATATAATATTATATATATGTTTTATATATATATAACACATATATATATATATATATATATATATATATATATATATATATAATATATATATATATTATATATGTTATATATAATATATATATATATGTGTGTTATATATAATATATATATAATATTATATATATGTTTTATATGTTATATATAATATATATAAATATATATATATAATCTCACTATCTCTTTATCTTTCTCATTGTCTCTCTCTAAATTTATCTCGCTATCTCTCTCTCTCTCTCTCGCTATCTCTCTCTCGATATCTGTCTCTGTCTCTCTGCCTGTCTCTCTCTCTCTTCTCTCTCTTTCTCTGTCTCTTTCTCTCTATCTGTCTCGCTAACTCTCTAAAAGTAAAACAGAGATGTACTCAGCTCTTGTAGTCGAGAGAACTTTTAAGCATTCACCCAGGGCTTATTCAATATTATGGTTTGAGCCCTGCATTCTGATTGGCTGAAAGCCATGGTATATCAGACCGTATACCACGGGTATGACAACATTTATTTTACTGCTCTAACTACATTGGGAACCAGTTTATAATAGCAATAAGGCTCCTCAGGGATTTGTGATATATGGCCAATATACCACGGCTAAGGGCTGTATCCAGGCACCCTGCGTTGTCGTGCGCAAGAACAGTCCTTAGCCGTGGTATATTGGCCATATACCACACTTCCTCGGGCCTTATTGCTTCATTTTTTCCTTCCCACTGTTAGTGACTTTTATCTGTCTATTCCTACATTTCCTCAGCTCAACAGTCCTCCCTCCATCCTTCCGTATCGCTTGATCTTGAAAGAGATGCGTGAGCAATCATTTTCTTTCTCTCTCATTCTCTCTCCTCTCTCCTCTCTCTCTCTCATTCTCTCTCATTCTCTCATTCTCTCTCATTCTTTTTCTCTCTCTCTCTCCCCCCCCCCCTCTCTCTTTTCTCTCTCTTTCTCTTTTCATGGAAATCACACAGCCACCGTTCTCTCTCTACTCTTCGTGTCTTCCTCTCCTCCACATGGAAATCACACAGCCACCGTTCTCTCCCTACTCATCCTGTCTTCCTCTCCTCCACATGGAAATCACACAGCTGCCATTTGCTTTCTTCTCTTCCTCTCCCACTCTACCTCTCTTTTCCATCTAACAGGCCCCTGTGCCCTGGCCCCTATCACCTCCTACTGTGCTGATCACCTCTTTCTCTCTGTCTTGCTCTCCGTTCACTCGCCACTCACTCCTCATCGTCTCTCCGGGTGTGAGACACACACAAGCAGGCAGGCATGCACACAAACTCGCTTATGCTCTCTCTCTCTCTCTCACTCTCACTCTCACACACACACACACACACACACACACACACACACACACACACACACACACACTGCTCGCCTCTCGCTCCTCTCCTGGTGTGAGACACGGGGCCATTCAATCATCAGCCATTCTAGTCATGAAAGAAAGGTCCAACCAGGAGAGTTTTCACTCAGGTCCAGTTGATCTGGTTGAGAGAGGGCCTTCCTTTCCTTTCTCTTGTATTTCTTGTCCTCATACTCAGCCACTTTTCTTTAGGGTAATGCAGGATAAAGCTCCATCCAGTTGCTGTCAGTTTGCTAGAAGTTTCTGTCTACTCTGCTGACACTACTACTTCTTCCTTTGACAAGGTTCAATTGATTTGAATCTCTGGTCTTGACTTCAAAGCGGCTCCTTTTTCCAATTTTAAAACTTTAGTGAGGTTGGGAGTAACATAAACTTCAGAGAACAAAATCAATTTTGAACAACAGCAGCACAGATCCAGAGCAACTTGTCTTGAACCACCTTCATTGTGTGGATAAATGTCGCTGTATTCTTTATGCAATACAGACTAGTTGTCTTGCCAGCCATTGTAATGCCAGTTTCTGTGTAATCAGTGATGTCTGTGCCCTGACATTTTCAAGTGGCATTATGGGATGTGTGTGTGTGTGTGTGTGTGTGTCAGGCGTGACATGTCACACAGATGTGACCCAGATCATGAAGATGAATACTAATACATCCTGTTTCCTGTCTAAAGATGTGGGCGATCCCTCCCCATGGTGGAGATGAAAAGAGAGGAGAAGAGAAGATGACAGAGTGGGGAGGAGAGTAGAGGAGTGGAGGGGTGTGGAGGAGTGTAGAGGAGGGGGAGGAGTGGGGGGGAGGAGTGGGGGGTGTAGAGGAGTGGGGAGGAGTGGAGGGGTGTAGAGGAGTCGGGAGGAGTGGAGGGGTGTAGAGGAGTAGAGGAGTGGAGGGGAGGGGTGTGGAGGAGAGAAGAGGAGTGTGGAAGAGAGAGAAGGGAAGGAGAGCCTCTGATCTCTCCTCCTTCTCCTCTCCTCTCATGTTTAGTCTTGATTTAATCGTAGTCTTTTGATCACAAGGCCTCTCAGTCGAATCAGACAGGACAGGCTGTGCTGCCGGTGGACAGGCGGTAAGGCGGGTAGACAAGGCGGATGTCTGAAACATGTTAGTATAGCTCGCCCCTGTGGCCGCCTCCTTCCTCCCACACTGACCGTTTCAAGCCAACACTCCACTCGCTCTCTGGGCTCCAGTCACAGCGGGATACAATATCAAATGATTAATTTAATCTGGCTGTTCAACACACACACGCGCGCACACACACACACACACACACACACACACATATACACACATACACACACACACGCCTGGGACGGATGTCAACCACTGCTGCCACACTCTGCCACCCTCACTAATTTTGACCAGAAACCTATGGACTCTAGTGCACTATATAGGGAATAGGGTGCCATTTCTGACCTACATCAGCCCAGGGTGGAGAGGCTGCTGGCTGCCTGCTAGATGAATCAAGAGGTTACCAGCCTGCCTGAGCCTCTCTTCATGTTCACACCTCATTACCAGCCTGGGAGAAAGACCTGACATGTTGTCATCTGTTGGCAAGAGCCACTTAGGAGGGGAGAGCAGAGAGAAGCTGTGGTTTGGCGGGGGACATGGATGTGAGGAGAGCCAGCAAGCCTTTCCTGCCCGCAAAAAAAAACATTTGGTATTCATCCTGGAGGGCCTCACACAGACACACACACGCCTCACAAATGCAGTTATGCACAAACACACTTTGAACAAATCACAATTTTCTTTAAATTTTTTAATTTTTTAAATTGTATCTACAGAGGCCCATTATCAGCAACCATCACTCCTGTGTTTCAATGGTACGTTGTGTTAGCTAATCCAAGTTTATCATTATAAAAGGCTAAATGATCATTAGAAAACCCTTTTGCAATTATGTTAGCACAGCTGAAAACTGTTGTACTGATTATAGACGCAATAAAACTGGCCTTCTTTAGACTAGTTGAGTATCAGAATTTGTGGGTTCGATTACAGGCTCAAAAAGGCCCGAAACAAAGAACTTTCTTCTGAAACTGGTCAGTCTATTCTTGTTCTGAGAAATGAAGGCTATTCCATATGAGAAATTGCCAAGAAACTGAAGATCTCGTACAACGCTGTATACTACTCCCTTCACAGAACAGCGCAAAATGGCTCTAACCAGAATAGAAAGAGGGGTGGGAGGCCGCAGTGCACAACTGTGCAAGAGGACAAGTACATTAGAGTGTCTAGTTTGAGAAACAGATGCCTTACAAGTCCTCAACTGGCAGCTTCATTAAATAGTACCTGTAAAACACCAGTCTTAACATCAACAGTGAAGAGGCAACTCCGGGATGCTGGCCATCTAGGCAGAGTTCCTCTGTCCAGTGTCTGTGTTCTTTGCCCAACTTAATATTTTATTTTTATTGGCCAGTCTGAGATATGGCTCTGCCTGAACAGAGTATTTAAATATTGAAATATATTTACCTTCATTTAACAGAGACAGAGACGGAGGTGTTTTGTAGTTATACAAGGTGTCATCATCGCTACATTGCTGGTCAGATGTGGCTGGATTAGAAATATAGAAATATGGGCTTCGTGCCAAATGGAAGCCTATTATCCCTATAGGGAATAGGGTGCCATTTGAGACGAAGCCCTGTCATCTGTCTGGGGAAACAGCACCAGTCTGAGAGACCTACAGCAGAACTATAATAGGAGCATTACTATTGATCTCCAACATGGTCTCTGTCTCGTCTTTGGATCTCTTTCGGAGGCACCACTCTGCTAAAAACTCGAATTTATCTGCTGAGAGGGAGGCCAAGGCCACGTATTCACAAACGTCTCAGAGTCGGAGAACTGGATCAGGTCCCCCACAGCATAGCCTTTAATCACATTCGTTATCTAAACAGTCCAAACTGATCCGAGATCAGCACTTCTACTCTGAGGTGCTGTTTGAATACTTGCCCTGGTTCCCCCTGTTCATTTCTTATTGATTTTTATAACCTTTATTTAACTAGGCAAGTCAGTTAAGAACAAATTCTTATTTACAATGATGGCCTACCCAGGCGTTGCTGGGCCAATTGTGTGCCTCCCTATGGGACTCCCAATCACGGCTGTGATACAGCCTGGAATCAAAACCAGTGCAGTGACGCCTCTTGCACTGAGATGCAGTGCCTAGGACCGCTGGATCACTCAACAACACAGCTACGGTTGTGGAATACAAGTACACTCTTATAGGCCTTTAATGTTTTTCATTACAATTCAAAAAAACACAAAACTGATCCTAGATCAGCTTCTACTCAGTGACTCTTTAATGAAAACTGATCCAGTAACTCCCACTGACCCTTCTTCATCATATTCAGTAAAATAGCAGAGAAATGACTAAAGAACAGAGTAATTCACAACACTGAGTCTTGTATATGCAGACAGACTGTGTGTGGTGCCTGCTTTCACAGTTAGTGGCTAATTATTTGCCAAGGGAAATATTACCATTTGTTCAGAGAGAGAGAGAGAGATCTTTGTCAGTTTGTTTCTAAGCTTCCTTCAGGGAATCCTCTTAGAAGGTGTTGTGTGTGTTCCCCTTGAAGAGCTGTCTAATCTTCAACAATACAACTGTATCAATCTGTGCTTGGCTGGAAACCCATGTTTTTATGACTCAATATTCCCTAAACACCACGTACTAAACACATGACAGACAGGGAGTTAAGTGGCTGTGTGTGTTGAGATGTAATAATGGCTTGTCTCTGGTGCTGGCTGGTAATTGAAGCAGCCTGTGATTGGGGTTCAGTTGCTGCCATCTTGATGTGTGTTTGTGTGTGTGTGTGTGTGTGTGTGTTGAGATGTAATAATGGCTTGTCTCTGGTGCTGGCTGGTAATTGAAGCAGCCTGTGATTGGGGTTCAGTTGCTGCCATCTTGATGTGTGCGTGCATGCGTGCGTGCGTGTGAGATTGGGGTTGAGATAGAGCCATCTCGCTGAGTGTTGGGTAGACATGTCATCATCAGCTGCTGCTTTTAAGGAGATGACACTTGAAGACAAACACACACACCTAAAGAGGACACTTCAGAGATGCTATGAGAGCCTTATTTCATTCCGGTCCCAGCGTCGGACCCAAGCAGTATATCAGAGTAGAGTGGACTTGAAGTGTTGTTATGTTGTGTGGTCTCCTTACCTGGTTTCTTCTCTGTTATTGCTGTCGTAATTCACTCTCTCTCTCTTTTGATCTTTCTCTTATTTTTTTCTCTCTCTCATTTTCCCTCTCTCTCTCTCCATCTAATAGCTTCCATCATTACATTTTTTTCTGTGTTTTTTCTTGACTCTGTAATGATATCATGTAAAAGTGGGATTATTATGTTACATCTATTATCATGGGACATCTATTATCATGTTACATCTATTATCATGTTACATCTATTATCATGTTACATCTATTATCATGTGACATCTATTATCATGTGACATCTATTATCATGTGACATCTATTATCATGTGACATCTATTATTATGGGATGGCAGGTAGCCTAATGGTTAGAGCATTAGGCCATTAACCGGAATGTTCCTGAATCGACTCCCCGAGCTGACAAGGTAAAAATCTGTTGTTCTGCTCCTGAGCAAGGCAGTTAACCCACTGATCCTAGACCAGTTAACCCACTGATCCTAGACCAGTTAACCCACTGATCCTAGACCAGTTAACCCTCTGTTCCTCGGGCGCCGTGGCTGTCGATTAAGGCAGCGCCCCGCACCTCTCTGATTCAGAGGGGTTGGGTTAAATGCGGAAGATGCATTCAGTTGGACAACTGACTAGGTATCCCCCTTTCCCTATTATTATGGGACATATTTTATAATGTTACATGTATTATTATGGGACATCTATTATTATGGGACATAATAATATTATGGGACATCACCAATGCTTTCAGTTTCACACATCACATCTCTAAGACGAGTATGGGAATAAGACAGAGAGATAGAGGCTGGAGGGAAGTGAAGAGGAGGAGGAGGGAAGTAGACAGACGAGACAATATGTTTAGCAAGATAGATGATGGGTCTGTCTTAGTGAAAAAGTTGATTCAAAGAAAGACTTTAAGAGAACTGATGACAAAGTAAATAACTTTTTGACTAAATTCACTACAACGGTGTCCTCGACAACACAGCTATTGTTGTGGAATACAAGTACACCCTATTGTAAATTATAATATGCTGAAATTATAGAGGAGGACAATCAGTGCCTCTCCAGCATTACTCATGTAATAATGTTGTCGTATTTTCCAAACACAAGCTTTTGAGATGATAGATGCTGTATCTACAACATAATGCTTTTCACACTACTGAGCCAAACCGAGCTGTACTGAGCCAAACCGAGCTGTACTGAGCCAAACCGAGCTGTACTTAGCCAAACCAAGCTGTACTGAGCCAAACCAAGCTGTACTGAGCCAAACCAAGCTGTTCTGAGCCAAACCAAGCTGTTCTGAGCCAAACCGAGCTGTACGGAGCCAAACCGAGCTGTACTGAGCCAAACCAAGCTGTACTGAGCCAAACCAAGCTGTACCGAGCCAAACCAAGCTGTACCGAGCCAAACCAAGCTGTACCGAGCCAAACCAAGCTGTACCGAGCCAAACCAAGCTGTACCGAGCCAAACCAAGCTGTACCGAGCCAAACCAAGCTGTACTGAGCCAAACCAAGCTGTACTGAGCTGGCCTGGTTATACCAGACCTACTGCTTGTGTGAAAGGTTATTCCTGATTGAGAGCATGTACTGTATATGCAGAACCAGGTAAATGATAACACCATTAGGTAGATACAGTAGGTGACAGACTGCATCCCTCATAGCCATTATATAAATCATTGGTACCCATGCACACCTTAATGGGATATGAATTTATTTTAAATTGACCTCCATCTCATCTGCTCCATACTGCAAATCATCTATTTTCTGTGCCAAATGTTGTTGTTTTTAGATTAAATCATGCTTATTTGAAATATCTTCATAGTTTTCATACCTCCTTACTCATGATGGTAAATTTGTGTGTACCCCTTTAAGAGCGTCCAGCGAATCTGCCCAGGAAAGAACAACATGTGGTTCCGGTAAAATAGGTCTTTAGGTTTGGGCTACAGATGAGTGTTTTTCTGCATTGTAAAGGTGTAACCACGGACACAAACCCATGCTCCTTTTGTTTATATGGCAGAGGCTGTGTTATACATTAGGTAAGGCCAGAGCCATATATTAAGAAATAAATGACTGGCTGAGCCTAATCACACTTGCCTGTGGTAATGGTTTTAAAAATGGAAAAAAGTACAAACGTACAAATTACTTTGCTCGTGATGCTCGCCCCTCAAATGATACAATTCCATGGAGGCGGTTCAGAGGAGGACGGCTCATAATAATGGCTGGAACGGAGCAAATGGATTGGCATCAAACACCTGGAACCAATGTGTTTGGTACCCTTCCACTGATGCCGCTCCAGCCATTACCACAAGTTCGTCTTTCCCAATTAAGGTGCCACCAACCTCCTGTGATACAATTACAGTGCCTTGCAAAAGTATTCATCCCCCGTGTCGTTTTTCCTATTTTGTTGCATTACAACCTGTAATTTAAATTGATTTTCTAACTGACAGACACAAAATAGTCCAAATGGGTCAAGTGAAATGAAAAAATAAAACTTGTTTCAAAAAATTATAAAAAAAGAAAGAATTAAAAGTGGTGCCCTTTTCTATGAAGCCCCTAAATAAGATCTGGTACAACCAATTACCTTCAGAAGTCACATAATTAATTGGGCATCACCAAGCAAGCGGCACCATGAAGACCAAGGAGCTCTCCAAACAGGTCAGGGACAAAGTTGTGCCGAAGTACAGATCAGGGTTGGGTTATAAAAAAATATATCCGAATCTTTGAACATCCCACGGAGCACCATTAAATCCATTATAAAAAAAATAGAAAGAATATGGCACCACAACAAACCTGCCAAGACAGGGCCGCCCACCAAAACTCAGACCAGGCAAGGAGGGCATTAATCAGAGAGGCAACAAAGAGACCAAAGATAACCCCGAAGCAGCTGCAAAGCTCCACAGCTGAAATTGGAGTATCTGTCCATAGGACCACTTTAAGCCATATACACTCCACAGAGCTGGGCTTTATGGAAGAGCGGCCAGAAAAAAGCCATTGCTTAAAGAAGAAAATAAGCAAACACGTTTGATGTTCGCCAAAAGGCATGTGGGAGACTCCCCAAACATATGGAAGAAGGTACTCTGGTCAGATGAGACTAAAATTGAGCTTTTTGGCCATCAAGGATAACGATATGTCTGGCGCAAACCCAACACCTCTCATCACCCAGAGAACACCATCCACAGTGAAGCATGGAGGTGGCAGCATCATGCTGTGGGGATGTTTTTCATCATCAGGGACTAGGAGACTAATAATGGAATAATGAATAATGGAGGAATAATGAATAATGAATGGCGCTAAATACAGGGACCTTTTTCAGTCTTCCAGAGATTTGAGACTGGGACGGAGTTTCACCTTCCAGCAGGACAATGGCCCTAAGCATACTGCTAAAGCAACACTTGAGTGGTTTAAGGGTGGTTTAAACATTTAAATGTCTTGGAATGGCCTAGTCAAAGCCCAGACCTCAATCCAATTGAGAATCTGTGGTATGACTTAAAATTGCTGTACATCAGAGGAACCCATCCAACTTGAAGGAGCTGGAGCAGTTTTGCCTTTTGCAAAAATACCAGTGGCTAGATGTGCCAAGCTTATAGAGACATATCTCAAGAGACTTGCAGCTGTAATTCCTGCAAAAGGCGGTTCTACAAAGTATTGACTTTGGGGGGGGGGGGGGGGGGGGGGTGAAAACTTGAGCGTGCATAACTATTCAGTTTTTTGGGGCTTAATAAGAACTATTCTGAATCTTCAAAGTGGTAGGCATGTTGTGTAAATCAAATGTGTAAATCAATTTTAATTCCAAGTTGTAAGGCAACAAAAATAGGAAAAATGCCAAGGGGGGGTGAATATTTTTGCAAGACACTGTTTAACAACAACCTGAGCACACTGGACTTGAAACAGTGCTACAGATGTAACCATGTGCCATTTGATGTTTCATCTGATCATGTTTCATCTGAAGCTCCCAAGTCGAAATTCCATGTTCATTTCCACAGGTCACATTTGTAAGTGAGTGTTCAAAACAATTATCAAGATTAGGAAAAGTTTTGTGGCACACCTGAGAGTTCCTCAAGGCATCGCGGTTGCCCACTGGGCAAAATCCAGTTGAATCGACGTTGTTTCCACATCATTTCAACACAAAAGTTCAATGTGATGATGTTGAATCAACTGATTGGATTTAGAAAACAGTAAACAATTTAAGGGAATTTCATATTGTCATTTTTTTCATATTTAACCTACATCCGATGACATGCTGAATTTTCTGTTCAGATTTCACGTTAGTTGAACCCAGTGGGCCCCAGGACAGAGTTTCTCGGTGATCATTGAAGAAGAGTATGTTCTCTCCTTGAGCTTTCTCAAATCAAATCACAGTTTATTGGTCACATATTTAGAAGATGTTATTGCGGGTGTAGCGAAATGCTTGTGTTCATTGCTCCAACTGTGAAGTAATATCTAACAATTCACAACAATATACACAAATCTAAAAGTAAAATAACGGAATTAAGAAATATATAAATATTAGGATGAGCAATGTCAGTGGCAGTAGAAATAAATACAGTAGAAATGTTTTTATTTTATCTTTATTTAACTAGGCAAGTCAGTTAAGAACAAATTCTTATTTACAATGACGGCCTAGGAACAGTGGGCAGGGGCAGAACGACAGACTCGGGGGTTTGAACTTGCAACCTTCCGGTTACTAGTCCAACACTCTAACCACTAGGCTACCCTGCCGCCCTGTATATATACAGTATATACATACAGAATTTGTTCTTAACTGACTTGCCTAGTTAAATAAAGGTCAAATATACACAGACAGTATATACATATACATATGAGATGAGTAAATCAGTATGTAAACATGATTAAAGTGACTAGTGTTCCATTTAAAGTGACCAGTGATTCCATGTCTATGTATACAGGGCAGCAGCCTCTAAGGTGCAGGGTTGAGTAACCGGGTGGTAGCTGGCTATCGATGGCTGTTTAACAGTCTGATGGCCTTCAGATGGAAGCTGTTTTTCAATCTCTCTGTTCCCAGTTTTGATGCACCTGTACTGACCTCGCCTTCTGGATGACAGCGGGGTGAACAGGCAGTGGCTCAGGTGGTTGTTGTCCTTGATGATCTTTTTGGCCTTTCTGTGACATCGGGAGGTGTAGGTGTCCTGGAGGGCAGGCAGTTTGCCCCCGGTGATGTGTTGGGCAGACCACACCACCCTCTGGAGAGCCCTGCGGTGCGAACCAGGCCTTGATACAGTCCGACAGGATGCTCTCAGTTGTGCATTTCTGAAAGTTTGTGAGGGTCTTAGGGGCCAAACCAAATTGATTCAGCCTCCTGAGGTTAAAGAGGCGCTGTTGCACCTTCTTCACCACGCTGTCTGTGTGGGTGGACCATTTCAGATCGTCAGTGATGTGTACGCCGAGGAACTTGAAGCTTTCCACTTCGGTCCCATCAGTGTGGAAACGGCTTTTTTCCTGAAGTCCACCCAAACCCAGACCCATCAGGATCATTAGACTAGATGGAGAAAACGATTGACATGAATTCAACAGGAAGACGATAGCCTACTCTTCATTAGAAATCACATATTTAGAAATTGTAACATTTGCTCAAATATTTCAAGAAGCAGCAGTGGGGACAGAACTAATACTGTTAAGTTTTAAAAAGATATATATATATATATATAATTTGCTGCAGCTGTTTTGTTATTTCCTCCAGCAAGTAGCAGTACAGAGACAGGTGAATATAACTTGGATGCCCATTGCCAACACCATGCAGGAGCACTTTCCCACATGACAAAATACTACAGTTTTACTATAGAATACTACAGTACTTACTATAGAATTATTTAGTAAACTGTCGTATACTATACCACACTGTAGTATCCCTCGATCATGTGTAATACTCACTATAGTATGTCCGAGTATGCTGTAGAATACTGTCGTATTTACTATAGTAATGTCCACAGAAACACTACAGTTTTTTAACTGTAGTAATACTACAGTATTAAATGTGCATATACTATACCATCGCCCTCCCTGTAGCTCAATTTGTCCCACTCATAGGTTAGAAAGTACAGACCGTATGTTGTGTTCCCTACGGGTTATGGAAAAGAGAAGAAGCTCTGAACCTCTCTGTTCAGACCCCAGTCCTACCTACAGTATTTACTAATTTACTCAGTAGTAGGTTTCCTCAATGAGAAAGCCCTCACTTCTAAGTCAATGGAGGCACAGTGATGCCGAAATGTTGGTAAAAAAAACAAGAACACTATAGTAAATATACTAGAGTAATGATCGTGAAAACTCTACAGTAAATACCATAGTCCTCAAAACAAACTACAGTGAATAGTATAGTATTGATACCATAGTATACTATAGTATTTTTTCATGTGGGCTGGTATACGCTCTGTAATGGTGCTGGCGGTTAATGCATAGACAGTCTTTGAAAAGTGAGCAGTGGAGTGTTTCATGTCTACCAGACGGAGACTTTCAAAGACTGTCCCCTTCTCATTTCACTGTCTAGTGTGTGTGTGTGTGTGTGTGTGTGTGTGTGTGTGTGTGTGTGTGTGTGTGTGTGTGTGTGTGTGTGTGTGTGTGTGACATACAGAAGGAAGGGAGCCCGGGGGTACGAGACCACAGTGTTTTCAAAGATTGCACTTTATTACAGTGCAGAAGATTGGTCTGGACAAGGATCACTACTTCTCTCTCCGCCTCCCTCTCTTTTTCTCTTTATCATTCTGTCTCTCTCTCTCTTTCTGTCACTCTCTTTCTCACTCAACTTTTTCCCTCTATCTCTCTTTCATTCTCTGTCTCTGTCTCTCTCTCTGTCTCCCTCTTTCTATTTCTCTCTCTCTGTCTCTCTGTCTCTGTCTGTCTCTCTCTCTGTCTCCCTCTTTCTATTTCTCTGTCTCTCTCTCTTTCTCTCTATCTCTGTTTCCCTCTTTTTATTTCTCTCTCTCTCTCTCTCTCAATCCTCATATCCCCGACAGACAGTCAGAGCTATTATCCCGATGGCTAAGATTAAATATAAAAGAAAATAAAGAAATAAGGCTAGCATGATAAATGGTGAAAGTTATCTTATTAAAACTGGAGAGAGAGCAGAACATTCACACTGGTGGGAGGAGGGTAGGAGAGGAGGAGAGGAATGGGATGAGGGCTGGAGAGGGGAGGAGGGAAGGAGAGGATCCACTCAACCTGTTGGCCCCTGTGTGTACGTGTGTGTGGGCATATTGTTATTCCTACCTGTCTTGTGAATGTTGTTGTTGATATATGTAGTATTGGAAACATTGATGTCAATAATGCATCTCTACAGAGAGGGAGAAAACCAAGGGCTCAGTCATGCGTCACTTCCATTATCCAGACCATCACCATCTGTCAGTCTCTGGCTCATCAGCATAGCTTCAGACTTAATGAGGCCTCTCTTTCCATCCAAACAAGCAAAGACTATATGCAGTCCATTTTGTTGCGGTTGGCATTGACGGCACATCTTCAAGACTGATTTAATTACCTTTCTCTCCTCAGTTATTTATTTATGCTCAGCAACCGCTCAGGTTGTTGTCCTGACATTAATGTGTGTTCAATAACCTCTCAAACCTTGGCTAGGCTAGGGAAATAGGGAAGGGCAGAGACATGAGGATAGGGAAGGGCAGAGAGATGAGGCTTGGGAAATAGGGAAGGGCAGAGACACGAGGCTAGGGAAATAGGGAAGGGCAGAGACACGAGGCTAGGGAAATAGGGAAGGGCAGAGAGATGAGGCTTGGGAAATAGGGAAGGGCAGAGAGATGAGGCTAGGGAAATAGGGAAGGGCAGAGACACGAGGCTAGGGAAATAGGGAAGGGCAGAGACACGAGGCTAGGGAAATAGGGAAGGGCAGAGACACGAGGCTAGGGAAATAGGGAAGGGCAGAGAGATGAGGCTTGGGAAATAGGGAAGGGCAGAGAGATGAGGCTTGGGAAATAGGGAAGGGCAGAGAGATGAGGCTAGGGAAATAGGGAAGGGCAGAGACATGAGGCTAGGGAAATAGGGAAGGGCAGAGACACGAGGCTAGGGAAATAGGGAAGGGCAGAGACACGAGGCTAGGGAAATAGGGAAGGGCAGAGAGATGAGGCTTGGGAAATAGGGAAGGGCAGAGAGATGAGGCTTGGGAAATAGGGAAGGGCAGAGAGATGAGGCTAGGGAAATAGGGAAGGGCAGAGACACGAGGCTAGGGAAATAGGGAAGGGCAGAGACACGAGGCTAGGGAAATAGGGAAGGGCAGAGAGATGAGGCTTGGGAAATAGGGAAGGGCAGAGAGATGAGGCTAGGGAAATAGGGAAGGGCAGAGACATGAGGCTAGGGAAATAGGGAAGGGCAGAGACACGAGGCTAGGGAAATAGGGAAGGGCAGAGACACGAGGCTAGGGAAATAGGGAAGGGCAGAGAGATGAGGCTTGGGAAATAGGGAAGGGCAGAGAGATGAGGCTTGGGAAATAGGGAAGGGCAGAGAGATGAGGCTAGGGAAATAGGGAAGGGCAGAGACACGAGGCTAGGGAAATAGGGAAGGGCAGAGAGATGAGGCTTGGGAAATAGGGAAGGGCAGAGAGATGAGGCTAGGGAAATAGGGAAGGGCAGAGACATGAGGCTAGGGAAATAGGGAAGGGCAGAGAGATGAGGCTTGGCAAATAGGGAAGGGCAGAGAGATGAGGCTAGGGAAATAGGGAAGGGCAGAGAGATGAGGCTTGGGAAATAGGGAAGGGCAGAGAGATGAGGCTTGGGAAATAGTGAAGGGCAGAGAGATGAGGCTTGGGAAATAGGGAAGGGCAGAGAGATAAAGTTAGGGAAATAGGGAAGTGCAGAGAGATGAGGCTAGGGAAATAGGGAAGGGCAGAGAGATGAGGCTAGGGAAATAGGGAAGGGCAGAGAGATGAGGCTTGGGAAATAGGGAAGGGCAGAGAGATGAGGCTAGGGAAATAGGGAAGGGCAGAGAGATTAGGCTAGAGAAATAGGGAAGGGCAGAGAGATGAGGCTAGGCTAGAGAAATAGGGAAGGGCAGAGAGATGAGGCTAGGCTAGAGAAATAGGGAAAGGCAGAGAGATGAGGCTAGGCTAGTGAAATAGGGAAGGCAGAGATGATGCTAGAGAAATAGGGAAGGGCAGAGAGATGAGGCTAGGGAAATAGGGAAGGGCAGAGGGATGAGGCTAGGGAAATAGGGAAGGGCAGAGATGAGGCTAGGCTAGAGAAATAGAGAAGGGCAGAGAGATAAGGCTAGGCTAGAGAAATATGGAAGGGCAGAGATGATGCTAGGGAAATAGGGAAGGGCAGAGATGTGTATAGGCTAGAGAAATAGGGAAGGGCAGAGAGATGAGGCTAGAGAAATAGGGAAGGGCAGAGAGATGAGGCTAGGGAAATAGGGAAGGGCAGAGGGATGAGGCTTGGGAAATAGGGAAGGGCAGAGAGATGAGGCTAGGCTAGAGAAATAGAGAAGGGCAGAGAGATGAGGCTAGGCTAGAGAAATAGGGAAGGGCAGAGAGATGAGACCAGGGAAATAGGGAAGGGCAGAGAGATGAGGCTTGGGAAATAGGGAAGGGCAGAGAGATGAGGCTAGAGAAATAGGGAAGGGCAGAGAGATGAGGCTAGGCTATAGAAATAGGGAAGGGCAGAGAGATGAGGCTAGGGAAATAGGGAAGGTCAGAGAGAGGTTGGGTTTTGTTGTGTTGTATTTTCAAAGCTTGGCTAGACAGGCTGTAGATGTAAATGAGTGTTTGTTCAAAGCAGGAACACCTGGTCAAACTAAGGTCGTGACGATCTCCTTTTCAAATCCAGTATATGGAAAACATGTTCTCCAGAAAATAAATAGGCCTGATATTTGTGCACTGTTGAATGCTTTTGGCATACTTTGTGTGCAATGGAAGTTTCAGCCAGATGGTCTTTGTCAGGTCAACGTAATTTGAGTTGAATGTAAGACAGTGTTTTTGTACTCTGTGCATGGAGAATGTCTATCTCATGCCAAAATAAATACATTTCAGAGATATTATCATGCCTGTTATCCATCTAGCCATTTCTAGCTTAGGGTTCTGAGGCGGTGGCATTCCACACAGATCAGACCGAGTAATAATTCCGGGCATCGCTAGGGTCAGACCGATGTCAGATATTGAATAACTCATCTCTCTAGTAAATTACATTTATTTCAACAATCCTAATTACATTTCTGACATCACTATCAGAATCTATCAAATGTATTTATAAAGCCCTTCTTACATCAACCGATGTCACAAAGTGCTGTACAGAAACCCAGCCTAAATCTCCCAAACAGCAAGCAATGCAGGTGTAGAAGCGTTGTAGAATAAATGTGGACCGTATCTAAATGATCCTGCTTCCCAAATGGAACCCTATAGCCTTTATTGGATATTGGGGATTGGATATTGGATATTGGGGATTGGATATTGGGGATTGGATATTGGGGATTGGATATTGGGGATTGGGGATTGGATATTGGGGATTGGCTATTGGATATTGGGGATTGGGGATTGGGTATTGGATATTGGGGATTGGCTATTGGATATTGGGGATTGGCTATTGGGTATTGGATATTGGGGATTGGCTATTGGGTATTGGATATTGGGTATTGGATATTGGGGATTGGATATTGGGGATTGGCTATTGGGGTTTGGGTATTGGATATTGGGGATTGGCTATTGGGTATTGGGGATTGGCTATTGGATATTGGGGATTGGATATTGGATATTGGGGATTGGCTATTGGGTATTGGATATTGGGGATTGGATATTGGGTATTGGATATTGGGTATTGGATATTGGGTATTGGATATTGGGGATTGGCTATTGGGGATTGGGTATTGGATATTGGGGATTGGATATTGGATATTGGGGATTGGCTATTGGATATTGGGGATTGGCTATTGGGTATTGGGGATTGGCTATTGGATATTGGGGATTGGATATCGGATATTGCGGATTGGCTATTGGGTATTGGATATTGGATATTGGATATTGGGGATTGGCTATTGGATATTGGGGATTGGATATTGGATATTGGGGATTGGCTATTGGGGATTGGGGATTGGATATTGGGGATTGGCTATTGGGGATTGGCTATTGGATATTGGATATTGGGGATTGGATATTGGATATTGGGGATTGGCTATTGGATATTGGGGATTGGATATTGGATATTGGGGATTGGGGATTGGATATTGGGGATAGGATATTGGGTATTGGATATTGGGTATTGGATATTGGGGATTGGCTATTGGGTATTGGATATTGGATATTGGGTATTGGATATTGGGGATTGGCTATTGGGTATTGGATATTGGATATTGGGTATTGGATATTGGATATTGGGGATTGGGTGCCAAATGGGGCACATACTTCAAGATATTGATTTTAAAGTGATATGAAAACAGTTTTGGTAAATGCCAGGGGCAGCATTAAAATGACTCAAGGCTACAACTACAATGAGCTTAAAACATTCGGAACGGATTGAAAAATAGACTTAAAAGAGGATGGAGTACAGAGACTACGGCTGTTACGGTGACCGTAGGTGGTCACGAGCCATAATGGCAGTCAAATGCCACGTGACCGCCTAGTCACGGTAATTAGGCTTCTCCAAGCTCTGATGCTGTTGCTGGTCATCAGGAGCCTACCAAACTTGCTAACTGAGGCATTATCAAGTGCTTGTCAAATTGTGAATGAGAGACTGATGAAGTGTGTACAGCCTGTGCAAATAACACAGCAGAGATGATGCCTTTTCATGCCACATTTTTCAAATCATCCTTAGTCGTGTCATGCAGCCTTAGAATGTATTAAAAATCAATACATAACAAACATTTGTATCACAACTTAAAGTTGCATAAGTAACTCTAAATTAAGCATATAGGAGTACCTGTTTCTTTGTTAACTGCTCAACACAGAATAGCCGCATGTGCGCACTAACTCAAATCGTTTAGAGAAAATGTCTGTTCTATTTTATTCAGCTATGTTCAATTGAATTCTTCATGTAAAATAATACAAAATAATACCACGCAAATCTAAGCAAGTCTGTTAGATGAACTAGTGTAGCTCACAGGCTGTGAGCTTCATAGGGGAAAGAATCTGACTGATCAATGCTAATGGGTGGTTTAAATGAACCTTTAATGGTATTGCTGTTCAAAAACACTTGATGGGCAAACTTTGCCAGGTCAGGGCCTAACATAAGGACAACTCAGAGTATGGTATTCTGTTCTTCTGAAATAGACTACATTTTCTTCATGTCATGTTTCATTAGACCTGTCTAAAATAAGAATTATAGATAAGAAATATAGATGTTTCAAAGGTCTACATCAGTGGCTTGTAGGCTATGCGTGGAAGCCAAGAGATGCTAAATGTGTTTGTTAATTAATGGTCAATTACCTTGGGGCCGGCAGTTATTTGCTTGACAATCACCGGCTGACAAATCGTCATGACCGCCATAGCCTTAATAGAGCCCAAAGGGTACCTGAGTAACACCCCTATCTATGGTAAACCATGCCTATAGTACCACAACACTGCACTACAAGAATCCATACCCCAGTCCAGACCAAATAAAATCAGTTGAGGGGCTGCATTTGGCCCTCAGACCGTATGTTGGAGACCCCTGACCTAGAGAAATGGTCACAATATGTAGTGTGAAGGTCTATCACAAATACTACACTTCAAGACGCCATATTCTCCTAGAGCAATGGTCACAATGCTGTCTTTGTCACTGCAAAAAACAACCCTCATCAGAGCTCCCCAAGCTGGCGCTGTTTGATATCCTAACCAGAGCTCCCACAGCTAGCACTGTTTGGTATCCTCACCAGGGCTCCCTCAGCTAGCGCTATTTGATATCCTCACCAGGGCTCCCTCAGCTAGCGCTGTTTGATATCCTCACCAGGGCTCCCTCAGCTAGCGCTGTTTGATATCCTCACCAGAGCTCCCACAGCTAGCGCTGTTTGATATCCTCACCAGGGCTCCCTCAGCTAGCGCTGTTTGATATCCTCACCAGAGCTCCCCCAGCTAGCGCTGTTTGATATCCTCCCCAGAGCTCCCCCAGCTAGCGCTGTTTGATATCCTCACCAGAGCTCCCCCAGCTAGCGCTGTTTGATATCCTCACCAGAGCTCCCCCAGATAGCGCTGTTTGATATCCTCACCAGCTAGCGCTGTTTGATATCCTCACCAGAGCTCCCACAGCTAGCGCTGTTTGATATCCTCACCAGAGCTCCCACAGCTAGCGCTGTTTGATATCCTCCCCAGAGCTCCCCCAGCTAGCGCTGTTTGATATCCTCACCAGAGCTCCCCCAGCTAGCGCTGTTTGATATCCTCACCAGAGCTCCCCCAGCTAGCGCTGTTTGATATCCTCACCAGCTAGCGCTGTTTGATATCCTCACCAGAGCTCCCCCAGCTAGCGCTGTTTGATATCCTCACCAGAGCTCCCCCAGCTAGCGCTGTTTGATATCCTCACCAGAGCTCCCCCAGCTAGCGCTGTTTGATATCCTCACCAGAGCTCCCCCAGCTAGCGCTGTTTGATATCCTCACTTCTTTTCAGCTATTTGTCTCATGAAGCCCTGAGTGTTCTATGTTATACTGTCTCTCTCTTCATGTCTCATAAAGCCCTGAGTGTTCTATGTTATACTGTCTCTCTCTTCATGTCTCATAAAGCCCTGAGTGTTAAATGGTATACTGTCTTTGTTCGGCTCCTTTCATTTCACACTGACAATGGACAGTACACACTTTTATTACTTTGAATTCTAGTGATATTGAAGGATCGTTTTCAGAGAAAAGGGAGAAAAGGGAGAAAAGGAGGGAGTGATTTTATATGTACCGTGTGTGGGTGTGGGTGTGGATGTGCGTGCGAGGCATTGTAATTATCCGTTTGCTCTCCCCTACAGTAGTTATATCACCATCTCTATCCTACAGTAGTTATATCACCATCTCTATCCTACAGTAGTTATATCACCATTTCTATCCTACAATAGTTATATCACCATCTCTGTCCTACAGTAGTTATATCACCATCTCTGTAAATCACCATCTCTGTCCTACAGTAGTTATATCACCATCTCTGTATATCACCATCTCTATCCTACAGTAGTTATATCACCATCTCTGTGTATCACCATCTCTATCCTACAGTAGTTATATCACCATCTCTGTCCTTCAGTAGTTATATCACCATCTCTGTCCTTCAGTAGTTATATCACCATCTCTATCCAACAGTATTTATATCACCATCTCTATCCTACAGTAGTTATATCACCATCTCTGTATATCACCATCTCTATCCTACAGTAGTTATATCACCATCTCTGTCCTTCAGTAGTTATATCACCATCTCTGTCCTACAGTAGTTATATCACCATCTCTGTCCTACAGTAGTTATATCACCATCTCTGTCCTACAGTAGTTAAATCACCATCTCTGTGTATCACCATCTCTATCCTACAGTAGTTATATCATCATCTCTATCCTACAGTTGTTATATCACCATCTATGTTATATCACCACCATAGTTATATCACCATCTCTGTCCTACAGTAGTTATATCACCATCTCTGTATATCACCATCTCTGTCCTTCAGTAGTTATATCACCATCTCTGTCCTTTAGTAGTTATATCACCATCTCTATCCAACAGTATTTATATCACCATCTCTATCCTACAGTAGTTATATCACCATCTCTGTATATCACCATCTCTATCCTACAGTAGTTATATCACCATCTCTATCCGACAGTAGTTATATCACCATCTCTATCCGACAGTAGTTATATCACCATCTCTGTTCTACAGTAGTTAAATCACCATCTCTGTGTATCACCATCTCTATCCTACAGTAGTTATATCACCATCTCTATCCTACAGTTGTTATATCACCATCTCTGTATATCACCATCTCTATCCTACAGTAGTTATATCACCATCTCTATCCTACAGTAGTTATATCACCATCTCTGTGTATCACCATCTCTATCCTACAGTAGTTATATCACCATCTCTATCCGACAGTAGTTATATCACCATCTCTGTATATCACCATCTCTGTCCTTCAGTAGTTATATCATTATCTCTGTCCTACAGTAGTTATATCACCATCTCTGTCCTACAGTAGTTATATCACCATCTCTGTATATCACCATCTCTATCCTACAGTAGTTATATCACCATCTCTATCCTACAGTAGTTATATCACCATCTCTGTGTATCACCATCTCTATCCTACAGTAGTTATATCACCATCTCTATCCGACAGTAGTTATATCACCATCTCTGTCCTTCAGTAGTTATATCATTATCTCTATCCGACAGTAGTTATATCACCATCTCTGTATATCACCGTCTCTGTCCTACAGTAGTTATATCACCATCTCTGTCCTACAGTAGTTATATCACCATCTTTGTGTATCACCATCTCTATCCTACAGTAGTTATATCACCATCTCTATCCTACAGTAGTTATATCACCATCTCTGTCCGACAGTAGTTATATCACCATCTCTGTTCTACAGTAGTTAAATCACCATCTCTGTTTATCACCATCTCTATCCTACAGTAGTTATATCACCATCTCTATCCTACAGTTGTTATATCACCATCTCTGTATATCACCATCTCTATCCTACAGTAGTTATATCACCATCTCTATCCTACAGTAGTTATATCACCATCTCTGTGTATCACCATCTCTATCCTACAGTAGTTATATCACCATCTCTATCCGACAGTAGTTATATCACCATCTCTGTATATCACCATCTCTGTCCTTCAGTAGTTATATCATTATCTCTGTCCTACAGTAGTTATATCACCATCTCTGTCCTACAGTAGTTATATCACCATCTCTGTATATCACCATCTCTATCCTACAGTAGTTATATCACCATCTCTATCCTACAGTAGTTATATCACCATCTCTGTGTATCACCATCTCTATCCTACAGTAGTTATATCACCATCTCTATCCGACAGTAGTTATATCACCATCTCTGTCCTTCAGTAGTTATATCATTATCTCTATCCGACAGTAGTTATATCACCATCTCTGTATATCACCGTCTCTGTCCTACAGTAGTTATATCACCATCTCTGTCCTACAGTAGTTATATCACCATCTTTGTGTATCACCATCTCTATCCTACAGTAGTTATATCACCATCTCTATCCTACAGTAGTTATATCACCATCTCTGTCCGACAGTAGTTATATCACCATCTCTGTATATCACCATCTCTATCCACAGTAGTTATATCACCATCTCTATCCTACAGTAGTTATATCACCATCTCTATCCGACAGTAGTTATATCACCATCTCTGTATATCACCATCTCTGTCCTACAGTAGTTATATCACCATCTCTATCCAACAGTAGTTATATCACCATCTCTGTATATCACCATCTCTGTCCTACAGTAGTTATATCACCATCTCTATCCTACAGTAGTTATATCACCATCTCTGTATATCACCAATACTGTCCATCAGCTGTATATCAGCTGTAGATATAATACTGTATATCAGCTGTAGATACAGTGCCTTACGAAAGTATTCGGCCCCCTTGAACTTTGCGACCTTTTGCCACATTTCAGGCTTCAAACATAAAGATATAAAACTGTATTTTTTTGTGAAGAATCAACAACAAGTGGGACACAATCATGAAGTGGAACGACATTTATTGGATATTTCAAACTTTTTTAACAAATCAAAAACTGAAAAATTGGGCGTGCAAAATTATTCAGCCCCTTTACTTTCAGTGCAGCAAACTCTCTCCAGAAGTTCAGTGAGGATCTCTGAATGATCCAATGTTGACCTAAATGACTAATGATGATAAATACAATCCACCTGTGTGTAATCAAGTCTCCCTATAAATGCACCTGCACTGTGATAGTCTCAGAGGTCCGTTAAAAGCGCAGAGAGCATCATGAAGAACAAGGAACACACCAGGCAGGTCCGAGATACTGTTGTGAAGAAGTTTAAAGCCGGATTTGGATACAAAAAGATTTCCCAAGCTTTAAACATCCCAAGGAGCACTGTGCAAGCGATAATATTGAAATGGAAGGAGTATCAGACCGCTGCAAATCTACCAAGACCTGGCCGTCCCTCTAAACTTTCAGCTCATACAAGGAGAAGACTGATCAGAGATGCAGCCAAGAGGCCCATGATCACTCTGGATGAACTGCAGAGATCTACAGCTGAGGTGGGAGACTCTGTCCATAGGACAACAATCAGTCGTATATTGCACAAATCTGGCCTTTATGGAAGAGTGGCAAGAAGAAAGCCATTTCTTAAAGATATCCATAAAAAGTGTTGTTTAAAGTTTGCCACAAGCCACCTGGGAGACACACCAAACATGTGGAAGAAGGTGCTCTGGTCAGATGAAACCAAAATTGAACTTTTTGGCAACAATGCAAAACGTTATGTTTGGCGTAAAAGCAACACAGCTCATCACCCTGAACACACCATCCCCATTGTCAAACATGGTGGTGGCAGCATTATGGTTTGGGCCTGCTTTTCTTCAGCAGGGACAGGGAAGATGGTTAAAATTGATGGGGAGATGGATGGAGCCAAATACAGGACCATTCTGGAAGAAAACCTGATGGAGTCTGCAAAAGACCTGAGACTGGGACGGAGATTTGTCTTCCAACAAGACAATGATCCAAAACATAAAGCAAAATCTACAATGGAATGGTTCAAAAATAAACATATCCAGGTGTTAGAATGGCCAAGTCAAAGTCCAGACCTGAATCCAATCGAGAATCTGTGGAAAGAACTGAAAACTGTTGTTCACAAATGCTCTCCATCCAACCTCACTGAGCTCGAGCTGTTTTGCAAGGAGGAATGGGAAAAAATGTCAGTCTCTCAATGTGCAAAACTGATAGAGACATACCCCAAGCGACTTACAGCTGTAATCGTAGCAAAAGGTGGCGCTACAAAGTATTAACTTAAAGGGGCTGAATAATTTTGCACGCCCAATTTTTCAGTTTTTGATTTGTTAAAAAAGTTTGAAATATCCAATAAATGTCGTTCCACTTCATGATTGTGTCCCACTTGTTGTTGATTCTTCACAAAAAAATACAGTTTTATATCTTTATGTTTGAAGCCTGAAATGTGGCAAAAGTTCGCAAAGTTCAAGGGGGCCGAATACTTTCGCAAGGCACTGTATAATACTGTATATCAGCTGTAGATATAATACTGTTTATGCAGTAGTGTTTTCTCTCTCCCCCTGTTGTCATCTTCAAAGTCACAAAGTTTTAATTTGATGCACATCAAATATACATGAGATGGAAATTGTCTTTGGCTTCAGGCTGACAATAATAATAATTAAAACACATTTGGCTTGTCATTTAATAACATAAGACCGAGGAGGGATGTAAAGAGGGTACATGAACATCACATAAGTCTTTTCACTATGCAAAGGACATTGTAGATTAAAAATACTAGAGAGAATACTGTATATTGTATCTGGTCTGGCTTGGGAAATGTACTGTATGTACACATGACTATGAGTGTCTTTGGGAAGAAGTGTCTGCTAAATGACATATATTACTGAATGATACCACACTGAATCCACCCTTATCGAAGGAGGAACTAAGTATGAGTCAGATACAAGTTTAAATGTTTTATTCTGAAATATGAATTTATGTTTTGGTAGTTCTGCATTTCCCAGCAGATAGATTTCCAACAACTCTCTTATCAATGCAGCAAATATTTACAAGTGTGAAACGTCCCAGGTAAGTTTCCCCTCTGATAGGGGCCGGGAATAAATTCCATGTTTTCTTTTTGCTACTCCGGGTGCCTTTGCTCCCTTCAGTAAACAAAACCTCTTGTACTTCTTCCTCCACATCTTCCCTCTCCTCCTCCCACTCTCCTCCGGTGTCCTCCATTCAGTAAACAAAACCTCTTGTACTTCTTCCTCCACATCTTCTCTCCTCCTCCCACTCTCCTCCGGTGTCCTCCATTCAGTAAACAAAACCTCTTGTACTTCTTCCTCCACATCTTCCCTCTCCTCCTCCCACTCTCCTCCGGTGTCCTCCATTCAGTAAACCAAACCTCTTTTACTCCTTCCTCTCCACATCTTCCCTCTCCTCCTCCCACTCTCCTCCGGTGTCCTCCATTCAGTAAACCAAACCTCTTTTACTCCTTCCTCTCCACATCTTCCCTCTCCTCCTCCCACTCTCCTCCGGTGTCCTCCATTCAGTAAACCAAACCTCTTTTACTCCTTCCTCTCCACATCTTCCCTCTCCTCCTCCCACTCTCCTCCGGTGTCCTCCATTCAGTAAACCAAACCTCTTTTACTCCTTCTTCCTCCACATCTTCTCTCTCCTCCTCCCACTCTCCTCCGGTGTCCTCCATTCAGTAAACCAAACCTCTTTTACTCCTTCCTCTCCACATCTTCTCTCTCCTCCTCCCACTCTCCTCCGGTGTCCTCCATTCAGTAAACAAAACCTCTTTTACTCCTTCCTCTCCACATCTTCCCTCTCCTCCTCCCACTCTCCTCCGGTGTCCTCCATTCAGTAAACCAAACCTCTTTTACTCCTTCCTCTCCACATCTTCCCTCTCCTCCTCCCACTCTCCTCCGGTGTCCTCCATTCAGTAAACCAAACCTCTTTTACTCCTTCCTCTCCACATCTTCCCTCTCCTCCTCCCACTCTCCTCCGGTGTCCTCCATTCAGTAAACCAAACCTCTTTTACTCCTTCCTCTCCACATCTTCTCTCTCCTCCTCCCACTCTCCTCCGGTGTCCTCCATTCAGTAAACCAAACCTCTTTTACTCCTTCCTCTCCACATCTTCCCTCTCCTCCTCCCACTCTCCTCCGGTGTCCTCCATTCAGTAAACCAAACCTCTTTTACTCCTTCTTCCTCCACATCTTCTCTCTCCTCCTCCCACTCTCCTCCGGTGTCCTCCATTCAGTAAACCAAACCTCTTTTACTCCTTCCTCTCCACATCTTCTCTCTCCTCCTCCCACTCTCCTCCGGTGTCCTCCATTCAGTAAACCAAACCTCTTTTACTCCTTCCTCTCCACATCTTCCCTCTCCTCCTCCCACTCTCCTCCAGTGTCCTCCATTCAGTAAACCAAACCTCTTTTACTCCTTCCTCTCCACATCTTCCCTCTCCTCCTCCCACTCTCCTCCGGTGTCCTCCATTCAGTAAACCAAACCTCTTTTACTCCTTCCTCTCCACATCTTCCCTCTCCTCCTCCCACTCTCCTCCGGTGTCCTCCTTTCAGTAAACCAAACCTCTTTTACTCCTTCCTCTCCACATCTTCTCTCTCCTCCTCCCACTCTCCTCCGGTGTCCTCCATTCAGTAAACCAAACCTCTTTTACTCCTTCCTCTCCACATCTTCCCTCTCCTCCTCCCACTCTCCTCCGGTGTCCTCCATTCAGTAAACCACAGCATATTTCCCTTCGTGGTCCCTCCTTTGGGCATCCGTTCATATCCCTCCCTACAAAAACAAATACTTAAAACTAAAAAAAACTTGGCAAAGTCCATGAGGTCGATGCTAAAGTTTACAATAACAAAGTCCATGAGGTCGATGCTAAAGTTTACAATAACAAAGTCCATGAGGTCGATGCTAAAGTTTACAATAACAAAGTCCATGAGGTTGATGCTAAAGTTTACAATAACAAAGTCCATGAGGTCAATGCTAAAGTTTACAATAACAAAGTCCATGAGGTCGATGCTAAAGTTTACAATAACAAAGTCCATGAGTTCGATGCTAAAGTTTACAATAACAAAGTCCATGAGGTCGATGCTAAAGTTTACAATAACAAAGTCCATGAGGTTGATGCTAAAGTTTACAATAACAAAGTCCATGAGGTCAATGCTAAAGTTTACAATAACAAAGTCCATGAGGTCGATGCTAAAGTTTACAATAACAAAGTCCATGAGGTCGATGCTAAAGTTTACAATAACAAAGTCCATGAGGTCGATGCTAAAGTTTACAATAACAAAGTCCATGAGGTCGATGCTAAAGTTTACAATAACAAAGTCCATGAGGTCGATGCTAAAGTTTACAATAACAAAGTCCATGAGGTCGATGCTAAAGTTTACAATAACAAAGTCCATGAGGTCGATGCTAAAGTTTACAATAACAAAGTCCATGAGGTCGATGCTAAAGTTTACAATAACAAAGTCCATGAAGTCGATGCTAAAGTTTACAATAACAAAGTCCATGAGGTCGATGCTAAAGTTTACAATAACAAAGTCCATGAGGTCGATGCTAAAGTTTACAATAACAAAGTCCATGAGGTCGATGCTAAAGTTTACAATAACAAAGTCCATGAGGTCGATGCTAAAGTTTACAATAACAAAGTCCATGAGGTTGATGCTAAAGTTTACATTAACAAGTGACACTAGCCAGCGCACTTCAAGTCAACAAATACTTCCTCTCATTTATCCCTCTGTGGTATCAACTCTCCTCCTCCATTTCATCTACAGTCCAGATGTGGTGTTGTGTACATTGTTTTCTCTGGAACATGTTGAGTCCATTTATCCAACTGTAGTGAACTCTCCTCTAGTTATAGTGTTAGTGGAAGGAGTTGGAGGACAGGTCAATCAGTCATTGTGACAGAGCAATAAAGACTTCTTTGTTAGCAAGGAGTTAATGTTATGTTACCTTCTCTTTCTTTCTTTCTCTCTCTCTGTTATCTCTCTCTCTCTCTGTCTGTTATCTCTCTCTCTCCCCTCTCTCTGTCTCATCTCTCTCTCTCTCTCTCTCTGTTATCTCTCTCTCTCTCTGTCTGTTATCTCTCATTCTCTCTCTCTCTTTCCCCCCTCTCTCTCTCTCTGTCATCTCTCTCTGTCTGTTATCTCCCTCTCTCTCCTCTCTCTCACTCTCCTCGCACACCCATCCCACTTTCTCACTCTCTCCCTCTTTGTCTCTTCTCCTCTCCCCGTCTCACCCCAATATGTAGCCTGCTGAGAGAGAGAGCTCAGCCTCGTAAGCAGGTAACCTCCGTAATAACCTCCTGTGTATCAAGGCCATGCGGTGGACAGCGTCAGGCAGCAGGACTAACACAACTTGGAGAGCATCGCTCACACACACAGTCACACACACAGTCACACACACACTCACACACACACACTCACACGGACACTCACACAGACAAGGTGCAGACTGTGATATTGCAGCCGTGCATCACGGTGTCTAGATTGGCGACAGAGAAATTCCATTAGAGCTGCTAGCATGTCTCCAGAGATACCAGTCCTGAAATGTGTGTGTATTCTTGTATGCATGCATGTGGAGTGTTTAGACCTGCGGACCTGCGGCAGTGTGTGTGAGTGTATATGTGTATGTTTATGTGTGTGTGTGTTTTGATAAATTTTTCTGGCCTACAGGTAAAGGGAGGATAAAAGGGCAATAACCTCATTATAATATATCGCTGTCAGAGACACAGATGCATACAGGAGGAGTACACACTAGCCAATCAGATACAGCCAGGAATGTACACTAGCCAATCAGATACAGCCAGGAATGTACACTAGCCAATCAGATACAGCCAGGAATGTACACTAGCCAATCAGATACAGCCAGGAATGTACATAGGCCAATCGGATACAGCCAAGAATGTACACAGGCCAATCGGATACAGACAAGAATGTACACAGGCCAATCGGATACAGCCAGGAATGTACACTAGCCAATCAGATACAGCCAGGAATGTACACTAGCCAATCAGATACAGCCAGGAATGTACACTAGCCAATCAGATACAGCAAGGAATACACACTAGCCAATCAGATACAGCCAGGAATACACACTAGCCAATCAGATACAGCCAGGAATACACACTAGCCAATCAGACACAGCCAGGAATACACGCTAACCAATCAGATACAGCCAAAAATACACACTAGCCAATCAGATACAGCCAGGAATGTTGTTAGAGGAATTTAATTCCTATATGTTTATTTACCAATTCAATTAAAACACTCTGCCCGTTTCTAAGAATTTGTAAGATACTTATTTGCATAAAATGGACAGAGACCAGTCTCAAAATTAATCAGTAGCGTTTATTTCCGAGAGCTCTGAACATAATCACATATACATCAGTTTATATACCACACATTGCGTTACGCCTTACGATAATGTCCTCCTGGATCATGACAAAGCTGCTTTTCAATTAAATTCCAACACATACACATTGCATTCCTACACATGCTACCACATGTTACACAATCTACTGCAAGCCTAACGGTTTTGGGAGACTTTCTTCCTGTTATCGGTTTCCACAGTGGTCACAAGTTGTCTGTCACAATTTGTCTGTTAACACTTCCTCTTTGCCTATGTAGAAACATTCTTTATCAGGCAGGATAGAATTCTATTAGTTATAATTCTAAGTTAAATGTATACATTATTTAGTCATTATTGATAAAAGTCCTTCAACATATGTACACTAGCCAATCAGATACAGTCAGGAATACACACTAGCCAATCAGATACAGCCAGGAATACACACTAACCAATCAGATACAGACAGGAATGCACACTAACCAATCAGATACAGACAGGAATGCACACTAACCAATCAGATACAGCCAGGAATACACACTAACCAATCAGATCATACTCTCCAGGGGTGCCCAACCCTCTTCTACTCCTGGAGAGCTACTGTTTCATCCTGCAGGCTTTCACTTCAACCATAACTAGCACATCAGATTTGACTAATCAGCTGCTCACCAGGACTTAGATTGGTTGAATCAGGTGACTTAGAACAGGCTCGGAGCAAAAGCCTGCATAGCCAGTAGCTCTCCAGAAGGAGGGTTAGTCACAAAGAATTGTATACCAGGTGGCATCTCTACATCTGTGCTCAGTAGATAAGAGCATCCCTACCCTGGCATCAGCAGCTCACTTACTCACTAGCTGCCAACCTACAGATAGACAGACAAGATGAGAGGAGGAGAGATGAGACCGCACAGGGGAAGAGTTGGGAGCACAGCAGAGATTGTGAGTGGAACACAGCAGAAATTGTGAGTGGAACACAGCAGAGATTGTGAGTGGAACACAGCAGAGATTGTGAGTGAAGGACCAGAGATGGAGGAGGCCAGTGGAGGTCAGAGGAAAGGGAAGCATTCACTGAGTTGTCATATCAGAGTGGCAGATTGGAGTCAGCAGTCACTCAGACGGGTACCACACAGAGAGACGTTTTTGCAGACATTGATAGCTGCAGCACAGGGACTACCGAGTGGTGCAGCGGTCTAAGGCACTGCATCTCAGTGCTAGAGGCATCACTACAGGCACCCAGGTTTGGGCATAGGGCAGTGCACAATTGTCCCACCGTCGTCCGGGTTTGCCCAGCATAGGCTGTCATTGTAAATAAGAATATGTTCTTAACTGACTTGGTTAAATAAAGGTTAAATACATTTATACACCCCCCCCCCCCCCCCCCCCCCCCGGCTTGGCTGTGCATGGCCCAGTGCCAGTGACAACACACTGCAGAGGCTTGGTGAGTGTTTGTGTACATGGTGTGTGTACATATTTTCTACTGGGGGCTTTAATTGCCATAAGAGCCAGGAGCTGCTGTGGGCTTACTGCTGTTCATTATGAACATTACATGTCTCTGTTGGTGGATTACTGAAACCAGAGGCCTACTGCTGTTCATTATGAACATTACATGTCTCTGTTGGTGGATTACTGAAACCAGAGGCCTACTGCTGTTCATTATGAACATTACATGTCTCTGTTGGTGGATTACTGAAACCAGAGGCCTACTGCTGTTCATTATGAACATTACATGTCTCTGTTGGTGGATTACTGAAACCAGAGGCCTACTGCTGTTCATTATGAACATTACATGTCTCTGTTGGTGGATTACTGAAACCAGAGGCCTACTGCTGTTCATTATGAACATTACATGTGCCTGTTGGTGGATTACTGAAACCAGAGGCCTACTGCTGTTCATTATGAACATTACATGTCTCTGTTGGTGGATTACTGAAACCAGAGGCCTACTGCTGTTCATTATGAACATTACATGTGCCTGTTGGTGGATTACTGAAACCAGAGGCCTACTGCTGTTCATTATGAACATTACATGTCTCTGTTGGTGGATTACTGAAACCAGAGGCCTACTGCTGTTCATTATGAACATTACATGTCTCTGTTGGTGGATTACTGAAACCAGAGGTTTACAAGCTGTTCTTTAAGTACAGACCAAATGACCCAAGGCAGTGTTTCCCAAACTATGAGTCGCAACCCCATGTGGGTTTGCCTGATTTGTAAACGGGGTCGTGAGGGAAACTGGAAAAAAATAGAACGCTAGATGAGGTTGTAATACATTTGTTTCTTCCTACAAATATGGCTTTTAAACGGTTACAAAAATGTTCTCTACAACCCCAACAGGACAGACCATACGAGCTGGGTGCTCTTTAGCTACAGATCCCCAACAGAACAGACCATACGAGGTGGGTGCTCTTTAGGTAAAGAACCTCAACAGGACAGACCATACGAGCTGGGTGCTCTTTAGGTAAAGAACCCCAACAGGACAGACCATACGAGCTGGGTGCTCTTTAGCTACAGATCCCCAACAGAACAGACCATACGAGCTGGGTGCTCTTTAGGTAAAGAACCCCAACAGGACAGACCATATGAGCTGGGTGCTCTTTAGGTAAAGAACCACAACAGGACAGACCATACGAGCTGGGTGCTCTTTAGGTAAAGAACCACAACAGGACAGACCATACGAGGTGGGTGCTCTTTAGCTACAGATCCCCAACAGAACAGACCATACGAGGTGGGTGCTCTTTAGCTACAGATCCCCAACAGAACAGACCATACGAGGTGGGTGCTCTTTAGGTAAAGAACCTCAACAGGACAGACCATACGAGCTGGGTTCTCTTTAGGTAAAGAACCACAACAGGACAGACCATACGAGCTGGGTTCTCTTTAGGTAAAGAACCACAACAGGACAGACCATACGAGCTGGGTGCCCTTTAGGTACAGACCCACAACAGGACAGACCATACGAGCTGGGTGCTCTTTAGGTAAAGAACCACAACAGGACAGACCATACGAGCTGGGTGCTCTTTAAGTACAGAACCACAACAGGACAGACCATACGAGGTGGGTGCTCTTTAGGTACAGAACCCCAACAGGACAGACCATACGAGCTGGGTGCTCTTTAGCTACAGACCCCCAACAGAACAGACCATACGAGGTGGGTGCTCTTTAGTCGAAGAACCACAATAGGACAGACCATACGAGCTGGGTGCTCTTTAGGTAAAGAACCCCAACAGAACAGACCATACGAGCTGGGTGCTCTTTAGGTAAAGAACCACAACAGGACAGACCATACGAGCTTGGTGCTCTTTAGGTAAAGAACCCCAAAAGGACAGACCATACGAGCTGGGTGCTCTTTAGGTAAAGAACCACAACAGGACAGACCATATGAGGTGGGTGCTCTTTAGGTAAAGAACCACAACAGGACAGACCATACGAGGTGGGTGCTCTTTAGGTAAAGAACCCCAACAGGACAGACCATACGAGCTGGGTGCTCTTTAGGTAAAGAACCACAACAGGACAGACCATACGAGCTGGGTGCTCTTTAGGTACAGAACCACACCACAACAGGACAGACCATACGAGGTGGGTGCTCTTTAGGTACAGAACCCCAACAGGACAGACCATACGAGCTGGGTGCTCTTTAGGTAAAGAACCACAACAGGACAGACCATACGAGCTGGGTGCTCTTTAGGTAAAGAACCCCAACAGGACAGACCATACGAGCTGGGTGCTCTTTAGCTACAGATCCCCAACAGAACAGACCATACGAGCTGGGTGCTCTTTAGGTACAGAACCACAACAGGACAGACCATACGAGGTGGGTGCTCTTTAGGTACAGAACCCCAACAGGACAGACCATACGAGCTGGGTGCTCTTTAGCTACAGACCCCCAACAGAACAGACCATACGAGCTGGGTGCTCTTTAGCTACAGACCCCCAACAGAACAGACCATACGAGGTGGGTGCTCTTTAGGAGAAGAACCACAATAGGACAGACCATACGAGCTGGGTGCTCTTTAGGTAAAGAACCACAACAGGACAGACCATACGAGCTGGGTGCTCTTTAGGTAAAGAACCCCAAAAGGACAGACCATACGAGTTGGGTGCTCTTTAGGTAAAGAACCACAACAGGACAGACCATACAAGGTGGGTGCTCTTTAGGTAAAGAACCACAACAGGACAGACCATACGAGGTGGGTGCTCTTTAGGTAAAGAACCCCAACAGGACAGACCATACGAGCTGGGTGCTCTTTAGGTAAAGAACCACAACAGGACAGACCATACAAGCTGGGTGCTCTTTAGGTACAGAACCACAACAGGACAGACCATACGAGGTGGGTGCTCTTTAGGTACAGAACCCCAACAGGACAGACCATACGAGCTGGGTGCTCTTTAGGTAAAGAACCACAACAGGACAGACCATACGAGCTGGGTGCTCTTTAGGTAAAGAACCCCAACAGGACAGACCATACGAGCTGGGTGCTCTTTAGCTACAGATCCCCAACAGAACAGACCATACGAGGTGGGTGCTCTTTAGGTAAAGAACCTCAACAGGACAGACCATACGAGCTGGGTGCTCTTTAGGTAAAGAACCCCAACAGAACAGACCATGCGAGGTGGGTGCTCTTTAGGTACAGAACCACAACAGGACAGACCATACGAGCTGGGTGCTCTTTAGGTAAAGAACCACAACAGGACAGACCATACGAGCTGGGTTCTCTTTAGGTAAAGAACCAAAACAGGACAGACCATACGAGCTGGGTGCTCTTTAGGTAAAGAACCCCAACAGGACAAACCATACGAGCTGGGTGCTCTTTAGGTAAAGAACCCCAACAGGACAGACCATACGAGCTGGGTGCTCTTTAGCTACAGATCCCCAACAGAACAGACCATACGAGGTGGGTGCTCTTTAGGTAAAGAACCACAACAGGACAGACCATACGAGGTGGGTGCTCTTTAGGTAAAGAACCACAACAGGACAGACCATACGAGGTGGGTGCTCTTTAGGTAAAGAACCCCAACAGGACAGACCATACGAGCTGGGTGCTCTTTAGGTAAAGAACCACAACAGGACAGACCATACAAGCTGGGTGCTCTTTAGGTACAGAACCACAACAGGACAGACCATACGAGCTGGGTGCTCTTTAGGTAAAGAACCACAACAGGACAGACCATACGAGCTGGGTGCTCTTTAGGTAAAGAACCCCAACAGGACAGACCATACGAGCTGGGTGCTCTTTAGCTACAGATCCCCAACAGAACAGACCATACGAGGTGGGTGCTCTTTAGGTAAAGAACCTCAACAGGACAGACCATACGAGCTGGGTGCTCTTTAGGTAAAGAACCCCAACAGGACAGACCATACGAGCTGGGTGCTCTTTAGCTACAGATCCCCAACAGAACAGACCATACGAGGTGGGTGCTCTTTAGGTAAAGAACCACAACAGGACAGACCATACGAGCTGGGTGCTCTTTAGGTAAAGAACCTCAACAGGACAGACCATACGAGCTGGGTGCTCTTTAGGTAAAGAACCCCAACAGGACAGACCATACGAGCTGGGTGCTCTTTAGCTACAGACCCGGACCTGTTGGTGGATTAGCAACAAAGCGTGTGGCCAGTGCTCAGGGGAGATGAGTATGTATTTTATCTGAATGAGAGGCTGGGAGATGAGATGGGTGGGGGATGGGGCATGGAGAAGGGCTGGCAGCGATATATTAGATTCCTCTACCTCCCTGAGGGGGTAACATCTCTAGCTGATGATGGATGTCTCCTGTGTGTTTGAGATTGAGGGAAAGGATGGGGGGTTGTGGTTGGGTACGACAACAGAGGGTGTGTCTAGCTACCTCTACCTCTTCCTGTCTGTCTGCTAGTGGAGAGGAATGGTTTGATCAACAACCAGGCTGAATCTATCAACCTCTACCTCCTGTGTGAGTTGGGGCTTGTGGTGGTGAGGTTTGCACCTAACTATCTCATTCTCTCTGTGTTGATGGGGGTGGTGTCTAGCTACCTTCTTCCTTCTCTCTTTCCTTCTCTCCTCTTCTCCCTTCTCTCCTCCTTCTCTCCTTCCTTCTCTCCTTCCTTCTCTCCTCTCCTCTCTTTCTCTCTCCTCTTCTTCTCCTTCCTTCTCTCCTCCTTCTCTCCTTCCACCTTCCTTCCTTCCTTCCTTCTCTCCTCCTTCTCTCCTTCCTTCTCTCCTCTCCTCTCTTTCAGTCCTCTCCTTCTCCTTCCTTCTCTCCTCCTTCTCTCCTTCCTTCTCTCCTCCACTCCTCTCCTTCTCCTCTCCACCTTCTCTTCTTCTTTCAGTCTGTGTCTCAGTGGGACAGAGGGGCCTGTCTGGTCACATAACACCACTGATTACTGTAGCAGATCTGGACCCAGCAGCTCTGTACCCAAAGGATCTGATGACAGCAGGCCCAACGCCGGCCCATTGCTGGTTCTATGCTGGCTTTCCCACTAACCCCAGGAGGCTGTCACACTGATCACAACAGGCCCAATGTTGCCCCAACGCTAATTGCCAGCCCACTGCTGGCTCGTTTCTGGCTAGCTGCTGATCCACACAGAAGGCCCAACGTTGTCCAACTATCGTCTCGCTGCTGGTCTACTGTCGGCTTGCTGCTGGCTAGCTGCTAAGACACCACTGTCGAGCCAAATCACTGCCGGCCCACTGTTGGCTCACCGGCTCTGGTCTACTACGGGCTAAATGTTGACTCACTGCCATCACAGTGCCGACTTGCTGCTGGCTCACTGTCGGCCCACCACTCTCATGTCGGCCCGTACACAGCTCTGTGCCTCGTCAGGCTGGCTTGCCATCATTACCTGCACTCCCACTGGCCCTGGTGACAACACAACACACTAACTCTTCATGGTAACAGCCCTGCAGTCTTACCACGTTCTGTCTACGTACAGACACAAACATTCCCTGTGGCTTTGCCGAGGACTCTCATCAAAACCCAGCAGCAAGAGAACAGTTCTGTTCATTTTCTGTAAGTGCAGCATATGGGTAGTGTAGCGTGATTTCTCTGTGTCCTGGGACAGAGGTTGCTTGTTTGAAATATATTGTGGCTGGTTGGTGGTGGTACGTAGTGGTGATGGAATGAGGAGTCAGTAGTGTTAGACTGTATGGCTCAATCCAAATAGTAATAATAAAGAATGTCTTGTCACAGACCCCACCTTATCCCTCCCCAAAATATCCCTCCACCTCAGCCCTCCCCCATATCCCTCCACCTCAGCCCTCCCCCATATCCCTCCCCCATATCCCTCCACCATATCCCTCCACCATATCCCTCCACCATATCCCTCCACCTCAGCCCTCCCCCATGTCCCTCCACCATATCCCTCCACCTCAGCCCTCCCCCATATCCTTCCACCATATCCCTCCACCTCAGCCCTCCACCATATCCATCCACCTTAGCCCTCCCCCATATCCCTTCACCATATCCCTCCACCTCAGCCCTCCACCACATCCCTCCACCATATCCCTCCACCTCAGCCCTCCCCATATCACTCCCCCATATCCCTCCACCTCAGCCCTCCACCACATCCCTCCACCATATCCCTCCACCTCAGCCCTCCCCATATCACTCCCCCATATCCCTCCACCTCAGCCCTCCACCATATCCCTCCACCATATCCCTCCACCTCAGCCCTCCCCATATCACTCCCCCATATCCCTCCACCATATCCCTCCACCATATCCCTCCACCTCAGCCCTCCCCCATATCCCTCCACCTCAGCCCTCCACCTTATTTTTATTTATCTGTTATTTTACCAGGTAAGTTGATTGAGAACACATTCTCATTTACAGCAACAACCTGGGGAATAGTTATAGTGTAGAGGAGGGGGATGAATGAGCCAATTGTAAACTAGGGATTATTAGGTGACTGTGATGGTTTGAGGGCCAGATTGGGAATTTAGCCAGGACACCGGGGTTAACACCCCTACTCTTACGCTAAGTGCCACGGGATATTTAATGACCTCAGAGAGTCAGGACACCCGTTTAACATCCCATCCGAAAGACAGCACCCAACACAGAGCAGTGTCCAATCACTGCCCTGGGGCATTGGGATATTTTTTAGACCAGAGGAAAGAGTGCCTCCTACTGGCCCTCCAACACCACTTCCAGCAGCATCCAGGGACTGACCAGGACCAACCCTGCTTTGCTTCAGAAGCAAGCCAGCGGTGGTATGCAGGGTGGTAGGCTGCTGGCTATAGCCCTCCCCCTTATCCCTCCACTTTAGCCCTCCCCCTTATCCCTCCACCTCAGCCCTTCCCCTTATCCCTCCCCTTATCCCTCAGCCCTCCCCCTTAGCCCTCCCCCTTAGCCCTCCCCCGTATCCCTCCCCCTCAGCCCTCCACCTCAGCCCTCCCCCTTATCCCTCCCCTTAGCCCTCCCCCTCAGCCCTCCACCTCAGCCCTCCCCCTTATCCCTCCTCTTATCCCTCCCCCTCAGCCCTCCACCTCAGCCCTCCCCTTCACCCTCCCTCTCAGCCCTCCCCCTTATTCCTCCCCCTTAGCCCTCCACCTTTTATCCCCCACCCATATCCCTCCACCTCAGCCCTCCCCTTAGCTCTCCCTCTTATCCCTCCCCCCTATCCCCCCACTTCAGCCCTCACCCTTATCCCTCCCAATCAGCCCTCCCCTTATCCGTCTCCCTTATCCCTCCATCTCACCCCTCCCCCTTATCCATCCCCCTCAGCCCTCTCCCTCTGTTTTGCGCGATCCTGCGAGCCGTATGGAGCCGGAGTGGTGTCCCAATTCAACTTTGAGCGAGGCGTAGTTCATTTTCGGGCCTGTAGTTGGCCCTCCAAATCAAGCGATTCGAGTTGCTGACTTTCTACCGGTTGGTACTCAAAACTCCCATGATGCTCTGCGAAAAATAGCTTCTAAAAATACTAGCTTACTATACTATACTCAAGGGACACACAAACGCGAGGGGGAGGGCTGTGAGAATATGTCTCAGACACAGTCCACTGCCTCCCTGTCGGCTGGCTGCAGAACAGAACACGTGTATATTTCTCAGACATGGTCCCCTGTATCTGTGTGTGTAAACCTTGAGACATCCCTTAGAGGTAAGTCATCAGCCAGAAGGAGGAGAATCAATCAGAGACATGTCACACGCATGTGTCCTGCAGCCAGCCAGCCAGCATACACGCACACGCACACAGACACACACCTGCACGCGCACACCTACACACGGACACCCACACACACACACCTACACACAAACACAGCCAGCACAACCAGGAAGAGAAGATTCATGTATGTGTGGGTGGGATGTGTTTTCCTGACACACCCAACCTATCTATGACGGCTGATTATTGAGCTCGCAGTTTGCAGCATTCCTTTATGTTGTATTCATCAAACAGAGCCAGCAGGCTGTTGAGTGTGTTTGAACATGTCTCAAATGATACCCATGTACCCTATATAGTGCACTACCTTTAACCTGGGACTATATGGCACTACGAGGGATAGGGTGCCATTTGGGACACTAGTTGCTTGTTTGATTGGGTTATTTTCTCCACTAGCTAATGACCATTATTCTTTATGACTGGAATTCACTTCTCTCTGCATTTACTCTGTAAACATCCCCCGGCCCTTTGCACTTCATTTCCATCTCTGTTCGTCCCAAATGGCATCCCAATTCCCTACATAGTGCACTACTTTAGACCAGAGTCCTATGGGTTCTGGTCAAATGTAGTGCACTAACTAGAGAATAGGGAGGGCATTTGGGACGTCACGTGTGTTTTCTTTATCTTCTGTCATTCTGCCGACCGGAGAAAAACAGAACAGAAAACCAACTGTTAAATGTTGTGAACTGAGATGTGTGGCATTACTTAGCTGTATTATCCTATCTCAAGAGCCCTTTTCTCTTAACCTGGTTCTTAATCCTGTTCATGAAGTAACAAACGGAAGAACATGGACTGAAACAGACAGGTACCATTTATACATCATGTGTAGGATCATTTCCATGCAAAGTGTGAGATTTATCCGTATTGAATGTTTGCTTGAGAGTGTGCGGAAATCTACACTCAGCCGTAACCATGCGTATGCACAGTGCCCATTTTGGGATAAGGGCACTGCGTGTCAAGCGTAGAATGGGCAAAATGTGTGATGAAAATGTCTGAAATTGTGAGCGTAATTAAATAATTGTTCGATTTCATTGTATTTGCATTGTGATTTCATGAAACATATCTTGACAGGCTACATATCATTTGACCAACACAAGTGCATTTGTAACAATAATAATCCATATAAAGTCCAGTAATTTGTTAAATTAGAGGCACGTGTGAAAGTGAAACCATTGTGTTAAACACTGTAAAAGACGGAGATAATGGGAAATGGAAAGAGAGATGACTGATCTTGCTCCGTTGGAAGATTTGACACACTGGGTTTCGCTGAGAGCACATTTTTAGAGACTGGTGAGATCATTTGTGTTGCATAAAAGGACAGATTGAGTAATCAGATATCATTTCCCAACGACAATCATATAAGATCTTTGTGAGGATTTAAGACAACTGGCACTTTTCAGCGGGAGCTTGCCGATCGGCATCTCACAGCCCTCGATCCAATTTCCTTACACCATCACAGGTTGTTGGCAAGAGGGGTTTATTTGCCATCAATGGGGTTCCCAAATACGAACTGAGCAATAGACGGCACCCACATCGCCATAAAAGTAGCATCGCAAATCGAGTTAAACTGTGTGAACAGAAAAGGCTTCCACTCTTAACGTACAGATAGATGAAAGGCTGTGATGCGTAAAAAGCCGCTGCTGAATGTGGTGGCCAGGTGGAACGCGTTCATTCTGCAGAACAGCAATGTGGGCCTTGACGCCGACATTAGGGAGCTGTTGAAGACGGGTGGCTTATTGGCGAGTGTTGCCTACTCATTAGAAGTATATTTGCCATTGCTAAAGCAACTTGAACTGTCTGTCCTCTCTTATAGCTATGGGTCCTCTCTCCATTAGGTCATTTCTTTGTAGCTATGTTGAGCGAGCCAAAAAACTGAGCGAGACAAATTAAACCTTTTGGTTGTACCCAATCTCCGACACTAGCGCCTTTATTTCAGACACTGAAAACTTTTTTTAAATTATTTTTTTTGTTGTTGAGCCGTTATATTCCATGGTACGGCGTTGTATATTTCACACAGCCTTTAAAAGGTATGATTTTGACCATATATGGGTAATTATGGCGTTTCAAAACACAAATAGCCAAGGTCGTGCACAAGCACTGAGGCTGAGAACAATTGGTATTTTATCAATGGTTATCTCCTACCGGTGTGCATATGACACTCGTAGGATTGTTTGATAAATCTCATTCATAAGTAGTATTTTAGAATAGTTTATTTGCATTATTGATAAACGAAGCCTCTGGACTCTCAATTTCATCTTTTGTTGCAAAATATTTCAACAGTGTTTTCTGCTGCTTGCCCTAATGAACATGACCCAGCTGAAGCTCACGTGAAAAGTAGTTCATATTTATCTCCGTGTGCCTTTGTCTTGAAATATTTTCCTAAAATGAATTCCATCCCCCTTGATGATTGATAAAGGCCTGGATAGGATGAGGTGTCACAGACACACACACACACACACACACACACACACACACACACACAAAGCAATGCAGGTCACCTTGGACTCAGTGAATTGCTTTCCTGTAGCGTTTCATTAAGGAGCCACTATGTCTTTATGCCATTCTGAATACCATAAAACTCCTGAACAGCTGACCACCAAGTGAAAACGCTGTCACCTGCATGTCAACCGTGTTGTAAATATTGGAAAGGAGAAAAAAAAAACAATTACTTTTCTCAAAAATGTGAAATCAGATAAATATTTGATAACAGGTTCAGCTGTCCTGTTCCTGATTCCAAGTCCTATGGTCTTTGTTACACCAAACATATGAGTTGGCAAGACAGCACGTACAGGTCTGCTACTGGGTTAGCTATTGAAACACTTTTCTTAAACTTTTACAGGACGGAGGAAGTGAATCATTTGGAGAAATGTGTTGTGAAGTTTCAGGTGCCATCCTGGTTTCAGTAATGTAACCTTCTTATTTCCACAAACTGGCCCTGTAGTTGGGAGGCCTTGGACTGTCATCAACTCTGTAGTTGGGAGGCCTTGGACTGTCATCAACTCTGTAGTCGGGAGGCCTTGGACTGTCATCAACCCTACAGTTGGGAGGCCTTGGACTGTCATCAACCCTGTAATTGGGAGGCCTTGGACTGTCATCAACTCTGTAGTCGGGAGGCCTTGGACTGTCATCAACTCTGTCGTTGGGAGGCCTTGGACTGTCATCAACTCTGTAGTTGGGAGGCCTTGGACTGTCTTCAATTCTGTAATTGGGAGGCCTTGGACTGTCATCAACTCTGTAATTGGGAGGCCTTGGACTGTCATCAACTCTGTAGTCGGGAGGCCTTGGACTGTCATCAACCCTACAGTTGGGAGGCCTTGGACTGTCATCACCCCTACAGTCGGGAGGCCTTGGACTGTCATCACCCCTACAGTCGGGAGGCCTTGGACTGTCATCAACTCTGTAGTCGGGAGGCCTTGGACTGTCATCAACCCTACAGTCGGGAGGCCTTGGACTGTCATCAACCCTGTAGTTGGGAGGCCTTGGACTGTCATCAACTCTGTAGTCGGGAGGCCTTGGACTGTCATCAACCCTACAGTCGGGAGGCCTTGGACTGTCATCAACTCTGTAGTCGGGAGGCCTTGGACTGTCATCAACCCTACAGTTGGGAGGCCTTGGACTGTCATCAACCCTGTAGTTGGGAGGCCTTGGACTGTCATCAACCCTGTAGTCGGGAGTCCTTGGACTGTCATCAACCCTGTAGTTGGGAGGCCTTGGACTGTCATCAACCCTGTAGTCGGGAGTCCTTGGACTGTCATCAACCCTGTAGTTGGGAGGCCTTGGACTGTCATGTTCTCATTTTATTAGGAAGTCACAAGCCTGAGAGACTTATCAATGAGCGATGTTAAAATGCCTACAAATATAATCATCCAAACATGTACCACAGTATTGGCCAACACAGGTAGTCCCAGTTATATGTTTATTGCATATTGGCTACTGAATTAATATACTTTTATAATGTTATATTATGGTATCAATACATCTTCATTATGTTGGTTAAGTAATGTGCACTACATGTAATGGCATATAACAGCAATTTGGTTCCCAGTAGCTTTTGGTGTTTGATAGACTTTATTCTGTTTCTGACTGATTGCAAACTGCAGTGAGCCAGAGATGTTAGGCTGTCTAGCTGGGAAGTGTGCCACTTTGCAAGTTCCACAGAAGGCCATATGAAAACCATCATTCATACAGTAACAAGCTGTAGAAAAACCTGAACTGAACTCAGCACACAGATCACAGAATACACACACACACACACACACACACACATTAGTTAAACTCTTATCTAGGATGAATGAACGTAAGTTTAGCTGTGAGTGTCAGATCCTGCAAAATTTATGTCTGGATGTTGGCAAGTCTTTTAAAAAGGCCTTTGACATCAAAGAGAGCTTTGGCAATTGCTGTGACACTGGACGCTGCCACCCGTTTAGTGTGTCAGTGATAAAGGAGAGATAGAGGGAGGGGGGATAGGGAGGGGGGAAAGGGAGGGGGATAGGGAGAGGGGGATAGAGGGAGGGGGGGAGTGACAAAGGGTAGAGGGAGAGTGAGTGGGGGAGAGAGGGGGAGAAGGAGATATGTGGTGCCATGTGATGCTTTTTGGATTGTCATAGAGTAACATTTCACCTCGCTTTCCATGCATGTAGAAAAAAACCCACCATGAATTTAATCTTATTAAACACACAGACTCTTATCGCTGAATCACAGTTTGGTACTTACTGGTAGATCAGACAGCTTAGGGAGAACTTTCTTATCGCTTGACTACATTTTAGCAAAAAAGCTGTGCAGGCAGACTGAACAGGCGTTTCTGTACTTAGTTTTACTTACAAAAACACTGAAATGGAACATATAACTCATTTGAATATGTAGGCAGGCTCATTGAGCTATGGTAACTAATTTTAATATGTAGGCAGGCTCATGGAGCTATGGTAACTCATTTAAATATGTAGGCAGGCTCATGGAGCTATGGTAACTCATTTGAATATGTTGGCAGGCTCATGGAGCTATGGTAACTCATTTGAATACGTACGCAGGCTCATGGAGCTATGGTAACTCATTTGAATATGTAGGCAGGCTCATGGAGCTATGGTAACTCATTTGAATACGTAGGCAGGCTCATTGAGCTATGGTAACTCATTTGAATATGTAGGCAGGCTCATGGAGCTATGGTAACTCATTTGAATACGTAGGCAGGCTCATTGAGCTATGGTAACTCATTTGAATATGTAGGCAGGCTCATGGAGCTATGATACAGAGTCATCAGAAAGTATTCACACCTCACACCTCTACATTTAGTTGTTTTACAGCCTAAATTAAACATTTATTACATTTAGCTTTTGTGACCCACAATACCCGATAATGTCAAAGTGGAATTATTGTTATTATTATATATATTTTTTTTAACAAATTCATTGAACATTTAAAGCTGAAATCTAATCAAATCAGATTTTATTGGTCACATGGTTAGCAGATGTTAATGGTCACATACACATGGTTAGCAGATGTTAATGGTCACATACACATGGTTAGCAGATGTTAATGGTCACATACACATGGTTAGCAGATGTTAATGGTCACATGGTTAGCATATGTTAATGGTCACATACACATGGTTAGCAGATGTTAATGGTCACATGGTTAGCATATGTTAATGGTCACATACACATGGTTAGCAGATGTTAATGGTCACATGGTTAGCAGATGTTATTGGTCACATGGTTAGCAGATGTTATTGGTCACATGGTTAGCAGATGTTAATGGGAGTGTAGCTAAATGCTTGTGCTTCTAATTCCGACCTTGCAGTAATAACCAACAAGTAATCTAACAAATTCACAACAACTACCTGATACACACAAGTGTAAAGGAATGAATAAGAACATGTACATATAAATACATGGATGAGCGATGACCGAACGGCATAGGCAAGATGCAGTAGATGGTATAGAGTACAGTATATACATAAGAGATGAGTAAAGTAGGGTATGTAAACATTATTAAAGTGCTGTTCTTTAAAGTGTATTAAGTTCAGTTATTAAAGTGGCCAGATATTTGAGTCTGTATGTTGGCAGAAGCCTCTCTATGTTAGTGGTGGCTGTTTAACAGTCTGATGGCTTTGAGATAGAAGCTGTTTTTCAGTCTCTCGGTCCCAGCTTTGATGTACCTGTACTGACCTCGCCTTCTGGATGATAGCGGGGTGAACAGGCAGTGGCTCGGGTGGTTGTTGTCCTTGATGATCTTTATGGCCTTCCTGTGACATCGGGTGGTGTAGGTGTCCTGGAGGGCAGGTATTTTGCACCCGATGATGCGTTGTGCAGACCTCACTACCCTCTGGAGAACCCTGCGGTTGAGGGCGGTGCAGTTGCCGTACCAGGCGGTGATACAGCCCAACAGGATGCTCTCGATTCTGCATCTGTAAAAGTGTGTGAGTGTTTCAGATGACAAGCCACATTTCTTCAGACACCTGAGGTTGAAGATGCGCTCTTGCACCTTCTTCACCACGCTGTCTGTGTGGGTGGACCATTTCAGTTTGTCCGTGATGTGTACGCCGAGGAACTTTCCACCTTCTCCACTACTGTCCTGTCGATGTGGATAGGGGGGTGCTCCCTCTGCTGTTTCCTGAAGTCCACGATCATCTCCTTTGTTTTGTTGACGTTGAGTGAGAGGTTATTTTCCTGACACCACACTCCTAGTGCCCTCACCTCCTCCCTGTAGGCCGTCTCGTTGTTGGTAATCGAGCCTACCACTGTAGTCTCGTCTGCAAACTTGATGATTGAGTTGGAGGCGTGCATGGCCACGCAGTCATGGGTGAACAGGGAGTACAGGACAGGGCTGAGAACGCACCCTTGATGTTGTTTCCTACCTTCACCACCTGGGGGTGTCCCATCAGAAAGTCCAGGAGCCAGTTGCACAGCGCGGGGTCGAGACCCAGGGTCTCGAGCTTGGTGACAAGTTTGGAGGGTAGTATGGTCTGAAATGCTGAGCTGTAGTCAATGAACAGCATTCTTACATAGGTATTCTTCTTGTCCAGATGGGACAGGACAATGTGCAGTGTGGTTGAGATTGCATTGTCTGTGAACCTATTTGGACGGTAAGCAAATTGGAGTGGGACTAGGGTGTCAGGTAGGGTGGAGGTGATATGATTCTTGACTAGTCTCTCAAAGCACTTCATGATGACAGAAGTGAGTGCAACGGGGCAATTGTCATTTAGTTCAGTTACCTTAGGGGAACAGGAACAATGGTGGCCATCTTGAAGCATGTGGGGACAACAGACTGGGATAGGGATTGATTGAATATGCCCGTAAACACTCCAGCCAGCTGGTCTGCGCATGCTCTGAGGATGTGGCTTAGGGATGCCGTCTGGGCCGGCAGCCTTGCGAGGACCAGCTGACTCACTCTGTGTGCAATAATAGTGTTTAACATAATTTTTTAATGACTACCTCATCTCTCATCTCTGTATCCCGCTCATACAATTATCTGTAAGGTCCCTCAGTCGAGCAGTGAAGTTCAAACCCAGATTCAACCACAAAGATCAGGGAGGTTTTCCAATGCCTCGCAAAGAAGGGCACCGATTGGTAGAAATAAAAAAAGGTCTGACATTGAATGTTCCTTTGAGCATGATGCAGTTTTTAATTACCCTTAGGATGTATCAATACACCCAGTCACTACAAATATACAGGTGTTCTTCCTAACTTAGTTCCCGAGGAGGAAGAGTTACAGATAGGAGAAAACTGAGGATGGATCAACAACATTGTAGTTACTCAACAACACTATCCTAAATTACAAGACAAGAAGGAATATTTTGATGCTGTATAGACTTCCAAAACATGCATCCTGTTTGCATTAAGGCACTAAAGTAAAATTGATGAATACAAAAAGCGTTATGTTTGGGGCAAATCCAATACAACACATCACTGAGTACCATTCTTCATATTTTAAAGCATGGTGGTGACTGCATCATGTTATGGGTATGCTTGTCATTGGCAATTACTAGGGATTTTTTAATAATTTTTTTAAATAAAAAGAAACGTGTTGGAGTTCATCAAGTCCCAACACTAATTTATTACCATGTTTCTCCCAGCAAGCTGCTTCAGCAATGGAGATACAATAAACAACCATCTGGCAGGTAGAACTGAGAGGAGGGATGGATGAAGTGAGAGGGAGGGAGAGTGAGATAGAGGGAGGTAGGAAGCGAGAGTGAGAGGGAGGAAGATCTAGACTAGAGGAGGAACCAACACCATCCCTCTTATAAATCACTTTACACTCTACTGAGACTAGCTGAGCTCAGCCAAGCCGAGCTGTACTGGTTGGTTACCACCTTTTCACGTTACCATATCTGAGCAATGCAATGTTTCCAGCACTATTCTACACTGAGCAAAAATATAAATGCAACATGTAAAGTGTTGGTCCCATGTTTCATGAGGTGAAATAAAAGATCCCAGAAATGTTCCATACGCACAAAAAGTGTATTTCTCTCAACTGTTGTGCAAAAACATGTTTACATCCCTATTAGTGAGCATTTCTCATTTGCCAGTATAATCCATCCACTTGACAGGTGTGTCATATCAAGAAGCTGATTAAACAGCGTGATCATTACACAGGTGCACCTTGTGCTGGGGACAATAAAAGGCTACTGTAAAATGTGCAGTTTTGTCTCACAACACAATGCCACAGATGTCTCAAGTTTTGAGGGAGTGTGCAATTGGCATGCCGACTGCAGGAATGTCTACCAGAGCTGTTGCCAGATAATTTACTGTTAATTTCTCTACCATAAGATGCCTTCAATGTCATTTTAGAGAATTTGGCTATATATCCAACCTGCCTCACAACCACAGGCCACGTGTATGGCGTCATGGTGGCGGTGGGGTTATGGTATAGACAGGCATAAGTACAGACAATGAACACAATTTTATTTTATCGATTGCAATTTGAATGCACAGAGATAACGTGATGAGATCCTGAGGCCCATTGTTGAGCCATTCATCCACCGCCATCACCTCATGTTTCAGCATGATAATGCACTGCCCCATGTTGCAAGGATCTGTACACAATTCCTTGAAGCTGATGTTTTGGATGTTCTGGGAAGTTGGTATGACAGCATGTTCCAGTTGCCGACAATATCCAGTAACTTCGCATAGCCATTGAAAAGGAGTGGCCACAATCAACAGCCTGATCAACTCTATGCGAAGGAGATGTGTTGTGCTGCATGAGGCAAATGGTGGTCACACCAGATACTGACTGGTGTTCTGGTCCACTCCCCTACTTTTTTTTGAAGGTATCTGTGACCAACAGATGCATATCTGTTAGGAATTTTATGAATAATGACTAAACAATATCCCATTTTAAATAGAACTGTAACTAAGTCAACTTCTACTCTGTTTTATTATATCTGATTAACAATATGAATTCATAAGTGAGGGATTGTGGAGCCTGAAACAGGGGGCAATTAAATTAAATAAATACCATTCCAGCCAGGTTGGAGAAGATTGGAAGTGTTTTTTTTTTAAGTAAGCAGAAGGGGTTTTTGAAGTAAGCAGAAAGGGTCATTAACCTATGGTTGAACCGACTCAACGTAGCTCTGGGATGTTTAGATAAGGCAGAGTGTGTTTTCTCAGGTTTTCCATTAGCTGGAACTGTCTGCTGAATGGTGATGGATGAAGACTTCAGAAGGTTTATCTCGAATGAACTTTGATCTTTTGGGAGAAATAATATTTTATAACCTATGACGTCATATTTTGTATATAAACTGTTGTTCGTGGTTACATGGCAGCGCGCTCCGAGAATAAATAATATTATCTAATTTTGATAAGACTGGTCTCTGTCTATTTTATGCAAATAAGAATCTTACAAATTCTCATAAAATAGACTAAGTGAATTCAATTAAAGAAAACATATTGGAATTATAAAATTACAGTAACTATCTGTATTTCCAGTCATGTGAAATCCATAGATTGGGGCCTAATGAATGTATTTCAATTGACTGATTTCCTCATATGAACTTAAACTCAGTAAAATCATTGACGTTATTGCATGTTGTGTTTATATTTTTGTTCAGTATAGAACCTGAAAGGGTTATTCGGCTGTCCCCATAGGAGAACCCTTTGAGGAACCCTATTCGGTTCCAGGTAGAACCCTTTTGGGTTCCATGTAGAACCCTTTCCACAGAGAGTTCTACATGGAACACAAAAGGGTTTTATCTGGAAACAAAAAGGGTTCTACCTGGAGTGAGGACAGTCGAATAACCCTTTTGGAACATTTTTCTCAGATTGCATTTAGTGTCAGATTGCATTTTCATGGCATTTGTCTTTGGCTTTGGAACACCCTGAAGAGTCATTTCACATTTTAGGCCCAGTGGGGAAATCCCTATCTGGATCCATTAAGCTACTGTACTATCTACAGCAGTTCCTCCTTTAAAAGTTGCATCATACTGCAGCACACCTTGCAGGCTGCTACAAAATTTTATGGCACATTATTTAATTATCAGCCATTGTTACCATGCTAGTGCTAGTTTGACCACCAGAGGGCATCTTTGAGAAGCATTTGATAGTCTTCAATATTGGCATTACGAGAGAATTTAAAACCTTTTTTGTAAGAACATAGTATATAGGATTGATTTTAAGAATTGTAGCTTAACTTCTTGAGTGTCGGGTTTTTGGCTAAAAAACGTACCCATTTGAAACTGCCTATTTTTCAGGCCCAGAAGCTAGAATATGCATATAATTGTCAGATTAGGATAGAAAACGCTCTAAAGTTTCCAAAACTGTCAACATGTTGTCTGTGAGTATAACAGAACTGATATTGCAGGCGAAAACCTGAGGAAAGTCAAACCAGGAAGTGCTGTTTTTCCTGAAAGCTCTCTGTTCCATTGGATGCCTTGCTTCCATTTAAAGGGATATCAACCAGATTCCTTTTCCTATGGCTTCCTCAAGGTGTCAACAGTCTTTAGACATAGTTTCAGGCTTTTATTTTAAAAAATGAGCAAGAAAGATAACATTGCGTCAGTGGATAGCTGGGTGTCAGTGGATAGCCATTGTCTCTCCCTCTCCTATTGAAAAAGCGACAGTCCCGGTTGATATATTATCGATTATATATTTTAAAAACAACCTGAGGTTTGATTATAAAAAACGTTTGACATGTTTCTGTGGACATTACGGATACTATTTGGAATTTTCGTCTGCGATGTCGTGACCGCTCGAGCCTGTGGATTTCTGAACATAATGCGCCAAACAAATGGAGGTATTTTGGATTTAAAATAATCTTTATGGAACAAAATGAACATTTATTGTGTAACTGGGAGTCTCGTGAGTGCAAACATCCGAAGATCATCAATGGTAAGCGATTAATTTGATTGCTTTTCTGATTTTCGTGACCAAGCTACTTGATGCTAGGTGTTCATAATGTTTTGTCTGGTGATCGATAAACTTACACAAATGCTTGGATTGCTTTCACTGTAAAGCATATGCACCACTCGGCAGGCCCCATCCACAAACGTTTTAATGCTTTTTAATAAAACATTGAACAAATTATCCAAATGCAGAGAGGTGTTGGTAAAGGTATTTTGTCCTGCTAACAGCCCATAATGGGCTATTATAATACTGTACATGTTGTCCAGGTCAAGATAACCAAAACATTTCTTTATTAAAGATCAGAAAGAATGTTGGCACTTATTTATTTTGATCCAAAGCCATGAATGAGTGAGTCACTCAGCTTTATGTAGGTGCCGAGGCTATATGACTGTTCCATCAACTTGATTATATATATAACGATATTTTGGAGAATATTTAATGAAATAAAAAAAACGAAAGTGAGCGATTGTGAATCTGAATAAAGGCCAACATAATATTTGCATAGTATTTGTACTTCTGTTTTCAGAGGGAGAGAAACGCTGGGCCAATTGTGCGCCAGCCTATGGGACTCCTAAACATGGTCGGATGTGATACATAATAATACAATGTCCCCCTTCCACATGTTAAATCTTCCAATTGATTTTTTAATTTTTTTTTTATCAATTAGGATATTTGAGTTTAACCACAATATTTGTTGTATTATTTTGTTCTGTCTTTTCCTGGGGATTAAACTGACATTTTAACCAATCACGGCCGTTTGTGATACAGCCAACCTAACTAAGAAATACATTTGACGATAGAATTCTCCCCCTTCCCACCTCCTAGGTGTCACGGATCCTTCCGGAACTGTCATTACTCACACCTGGTCCTTATTCCCATAATGGCGTTGTACAACGTGACCGTGTGTTTTCAAAAAAGAGTATTTTCCAGTAAGCAACAATTTGTTCCAATATTTGGATCCATAACTAAATAAACATCTACATTTTGAGACTATTTTTTAAATCATTTTTAGTAACGAAAGCATAAAGATGCTGATGAATAAATACAGTACTGTACAATATATGCTTTATCTGACATTTTGCTGTTGCATGAGGTTGCCCACCCACACTTTAAACATTTGGATAATAAAGCATTTAAAGCATTTTGAAGATAGAAGTGGCCTTCAGTTGTTTATTAGGCTACAGTGCAGTCTGACAAGTAAACATAACCAACAGCACATACTGTAGTAAACATGGGAAAGTGCCTAATTTCTTACATAAGAGATAGCAGGCCATGTCCAGACTTTCTCGGTGACCTCAAGTACTCATTAACTCTGTCTTTAATGCTTTTTCGGGTTGCATCAGTCATGGACAGAAACTTTTGAGACGCATTATTAATGATGAACATGCGGTGGTTCACTGGTAAGCCACATTTAACGCTTCATTCTCCGCCTGACTCTCCGCCAATGCTGCCTGACACTGCCAATGACTGTGTCTGTCAATACCGCCTGGCTCTGGACCAATGCATCAGCTGTCGCCCGTATCTCTGACCTCAGAGAATGTTTTTTTTACTGCTGGTCTGCCTTCAATGACTCGATCTCGGTCTTCAAAGTTTGAATCTGATCCATGTGCACCTTCGTCAGATGAGCAGAATGGTACCGCCCTGAGCCCCCATCGATTACAGTGGCCTATGATAGAAACGGTAGAACAATTCAAAGTGACTCCAACACACAAATGCTGCATACACATAAGAATCTAGCAATACGGGTATTGAACCAGCATCTGTAGCAACGCAGTTTGCGCTGAGATGCAGTGTCTTACACCATGCCCAGACCGGATTAAAAAAAAAAAATTATTTCACCTTTATTTAACCAGGTAGGCTATTTGAGAACAAGTTCTCATTTGCAACTGCAACCTGGCCAAGATAAGGCATAGCAGTGTGAACAGACAACACAGAGTTACACATGGAGTAAACAATTAACAAGTCAATAACACAGTAGAAAAAAGGGGAGTCTATATACATTGTGTGCAAAAGGCATGAGAAGGTAGGCGAATAATTACAATTATGCAGATTAACACTGGAGTGATAAATGATCAGATGGTTATGTACAGGTAGAGATATTGGTGTGCAAAAGAGCAGAAAAATAAATAAATAAAAACAGTATGGGGATGAGGTAGGTGAAAATGGGTGGGCTATTTACCAATAGACTATGTACAGCTGCAGCGATCGGTTAGCTGCTCAGATAGCAGATGTTTGAAGTTGGTGAGGGAGATAAAAGTCTCCAACTTCAGCGATTTTTGCAATTCGTTCCAGTCACAGGCAGCAGAGAACTGGAACGAAAGGCGGCCAAATGAGGTGTTGGCTTTAGGGATGATCAGTGAGATACACCTGCTGGAGCGCGTGCTACGGATGGGTGTTGCCATCGTAACCAGTGAACTGAGATAAGGCGGAGCTTTACCTAGCATGGACTTGTAGATGACCTGGAGCCAGTGGGTCTGGCGACGAATATGTAGCGAGGGCCAGCCGACTAGAGCATACAAGTCGCAGTGGTGGGTGGTATAAGGTGCTTTAGTGACAAAACGGATGGCACTGTGATAAACTGCATCCAGTTTGCTGAGTAGAGTGTTGGAAGCAATTTTGTAGATGACATCGCCGAAGTCGAGGATCAGTAGGATAGTCAGTTTTACTAGGGTAAGTTTGGCGGCGTGAGTGAAGGAGGCTTTGTTGCGGAATAGAAAGCCGACTCTTGATTTGATTTTCGATTGGAGATGTTTGATATGGGTCTGGAAGGAAAGTTTAGAGTCTAGCCAGACACCTAGGTACTTATAGATGTCCACATATTCAAGGTCGGAACCATCCAGGGTGGTGATGCTGGTCAGGCGTGCGGGTGCAGGCAGCGAACGGTTGAAAAGCATGCATTTGGTTTTACTAGCGTTTAAGAGCAGTTGGAGGCCACGGAAGGAGTGCTGTATGGCATTGAAGCTCGTTTGGAGGTTAGATAGCACAGTGTCCAAGGACGGGCCGGAAGTATATAGTATGGTGTCGTCTGCGTAGAGGTGGATCAGGGAATCGCCCGCAGCATGAGAAACATCATTGATATATACAGAGAAAAGAGTCGGCCCGAGAATTTAACCCTGTGGCACCCCCATAGAGACTGCCAGAGGACCGGACAGCATGCCCTCCGATTTGACACACTGAACTCTGTCTGCAAAGTAATTGGTGAACCAGGCAAGGCAGTCATCCGAAAAACCGAGGCTACTGAGTCTGCCGATAAGAATACGGTGATTGACAGAGTCGAAAGCCTTGGCAAGGTCTATGAAGACGGCTGCACAGTACTGTCTTTTATCGATGGCGGTTATGATATTGTTTAGTACCTTGAGCGTGGCTGAGGTACACCCGTGACCGGCTCGGAAACCAGATTGCACAGCGGAGAAGGTACGGTGGGATTCGAGATGGTCAGTGACCTGTTTGTTGACTTGGCTTTCGAAGACCTTAGATAGGCAGGGCAGGATGGATATAGGTCTGTAACAGTTTGGGTCCAGGGTGTCGCCCCCTTTGAAGAGGGGGATGACTGCGGCAGCTTTCCAATCCTTGGGGATCTCAGACGATATGAAAGAGAGGTTGAACAGGCTGGTAATAGGGGTTGCGACAATGGCGGCGGATAGTTTCAGGAATAGAGGGTCCAGATTGTCAAGCCCAGCTGATTTGTACGGGTCCAGGTTTTGCAGCTCTTTCAGAACATCTGCTATCTGGATTTGGGTAAAGGAGAACCTGGAGAGGCTTGGGCGAGTAGCTGCGGGGGGGGGGGGGGGGGGGGGAGCTGTTGGCCGAGGTTGGAGTAGCCAGGCGGAAGGCATGGCCAGCCGTTGAGAAATGCTTGAAGTTTTCGATAATCATGGATTTATCGGTGGTGACCGTGTTACCTAGCCTCAGTGCAGTGGGCAGCTGGGAGGAGGTGCTCTTGTTCTCCATGGACTTCACAGTGTCCCAGAACTTTTTGGAGTTGGAGCTACAGGATGCAAACTTCTGCCTGAAGAAGTTGGCTTTAGCTTTCCTGACTGACTGTGTGTATTGGTTCCTGACTTCCCTGAACAGTTGCATATCGCGGGGACTATTCGATGTTATTGCAGTCCGCCACAGGATGCTTCTGAAAACCAATGAGGAGATTGCACGTGTGTATATGCTTCTGAAAATCAATGAGGAGATGGGAGAGGCAGGACTTGCAGCGCGTTTTGCATCAAATAGAATCAACTTCTATTTTAGCAAATGGCAATGCAGCCACTCGTTTGCGCGCTTGTGAGCAGTGTGGGTGCAACGATTGAATAACATGTATGGTGAAAATGTATTTTGCAACACTGGCACACGCGACCGGTGTGGTCAGCATGTTAGACCGCTGTGCCACGGGCTCTGTACAACTTGACCGGTCGGGTCAGCATGTTAGACCGCTGTGCCACGGGCTCTGTACAACGTGACCGGTCGGGTCAGCATGTTAGACCGCTGTGCCACGGGCTCTGTACAACTTGACCGGTCGGGTCAGCATGTTAGACCGCTGTGCCACGGGCTCTGTACAACGTGACCGGTCGGGTCAGCATGTTAGACCGCTGTGCCACGGGCTCTGTACAACGTGACCGGTCGGGTCAGCATGTTAGACCGCTGTGCCACGGGCTCTGTACAACGTGACCGGTCGGGTCTAGGCTACAGTAAGTACTACAGTAAGTACTACAGTAAGTATTACAGTAAGTCCTACAGTAAGTACTACAGTAAGTATTACAGTAAGTATTACAGTAAGTATTACAGTAAGTACTACAGTATGTATTACAGTAAGTACTACAGTAAGTACTACAGTAAGCCCTACAGTAAGTATTACAGTAAGTCCTACAGTAAATATTACAGTAAGTCCTACAGTAAGTATTACAGTAAGTCCTACAGTATGTACTACAGTATGTACTACAGTAAGTACTACAGTAAGTACTACAGTAAGTACTACAGTAACTCCTACAGTAAGTTCTACAGTAAGGGCAAAACATTTCCACACCCTAACTGTAGTCTTAAGTTTCTCTTAGAATTAAAACCTACGTGTAACAACAGTTTTAGTAAGTAATACTGACGAGTAGTAACAACAAAACTAGTGTCCGTTAGAGACACAGTAGCGCCTTGAGACCCAAAAGCATAATCAGTGCTCTAACTCCCCCTTGTGGTGGTCTGGAGCAATGAAGTAGTGACGCAGGGTACCGTACTAAACCACACATTTCCACTAAGTCCCGCAGCGTAATCGCAAATCTTTTAGTTGAGCAAACACTGTAGTAGTGAATTAGGAAGGGAAAAAGCCTTGGAGCGGAGTATGGTCTTTGTGCTGTTGGCAGGGATATAGATCTGTGGACGCTGGTGTCCCTTGAAATCAGAAAACAGGCTCGTTCCAGCCGTTAGAATGACTTGTCCTCCTTCCTTTACCAGCTTCCACTGTTATCGATGCTCTTAGTTGGAAAAAGGCCAGTCTGAATGAAGGTAATTATCATGAGCTCCACTCATTCTCTCTTCATGGGATTTGTCCAAATAATGACATTATGTACAGTATTAGAGTCTTCTTACACGCTTTTCGCTTTTAGCTGTAATGAATTATAGGTGTAATGAATGTAATTTGACCCAGTATTGTGGCCATAGATCAGCAAATTAACCCTGTTATGTATCAAATTACATTTTAAAAAGGTTTCGATGTAATTGTAAAATGAGTCTCCGGTATGATTTTACATAACGAAAATGGTTTTATTTTAGCAGTGGTTACTCAGTAGTGGTTACTCAGCAGTGGTTACCCAGCAGTGGTTACCCAGCAGTGGTTACCCAGCAGTGGTTACCCAGCAGTGGTTACCCAGCAGTGGTTACCCAGCAGTGGTTACTCAGCAGTGGTTACTCAGCAGTGGTTACCCAGCAGTGGTTACTCAGCAGTGGTTACCCAGCAGTGGTTACTCAGCAGTGGTTACCCAGCAGTGGTTACCCAGCAGTGGTTACCCAGCAGTGGTTAATCAGCAGTGGTTACTCAGTAGTGGTTACCCAGCAGTGGTTACCCAGCAGTGGTTACCCAGCAGTGGTTACTCAGCAGTGGTTAATCAGCAGTGGTTACTCAGCAGTGGTTACTCAGCAGTGGTTACCCAGCAGTGGTTACTCAGCAGTGGTTACCCAGCAGTGGTTACCCAGCAGTGGTTACTCAGCAGTGGTTACTCAGCAGTGGTTACCCAGCAGTGGTTACTCAGCAGTGGTTACCCAGCAGTGGTTACCCAGCAATGGTTACTCAGCAGTGGTTACCCAGCAGTGGTTACCCAGCAGTGGTTACTCAGCAGTGGTTACTCAGCAGTGGTTACCCAGCAGTGGTTACCCAGCAGTGGTTACTCAGCAGTGGTTACCCAGCAGTGGTTACTCAGCAGTGGTTACCTAGCAGTGGTTACTCAGCAGTGGTTACTCAGCAGTGGTTACCCAGCAGTGGTTACTCAGCAGTGGTTACCCAGCAGTGGTTACTCAGCAATGGTTACCCAGCAGTGGTTACTCAGCAGTGGTTACCCACGCAGTCGTGGGTCAACAAGGGAGTACAGGAGAGGGCTCAGAACGCACCCTTGTGGGGCCCCAGTGTTGAGAATCAGCGGGGTGAAGATGTTGTTACCTACACTCACCACCTGGGGGTGACCCGTTAGGAAGTCCAGTACCCAGTTACACAGGGCAGGGTCGAGACCCAGAGGAATTCTATGTCAGGTGAACAGAAGGACTTGAGTTCCTGTATGTTGTTATGATCACACCACGTCTCGTTAATCATAAGGCATACCCCCCCCCCCCCCCCCCGCCCCTCTTCTTACCAGAAAGATGCTTGTTTCTGTCGGCGCGATGTGTGAAGAAACCAGGTGGCTGTACCAACTCCCATGTTTCCGTGAAGCAAGTCTCAGTTGTCTCTCTGGAATGCTACCCTTGCTTGTTGTCAAGAGACTGGACATTGGTGAGTAGTATGCTAGGGAGTGGTGCGCAATGTTCCTGTCTCCGGAGCCTGTCCAGAAGACCGCTTCGTTTGCCCCTTTTACGCGACGTTGTTTTGATTCGCCGGCTGGGATCCGATCCATTGTCCTGGGTGGTGGGCAAAACACAGGATCCATTTTGGGAAAGTCGTATTCCTGGTCGTAATGATGGTGAGTTGACGTTGCTCTTATATTCAGTAGTTCCTCCCGACTGTATGTAATGAAACCTAAGATTACCTGGGGTACCAAAGTAAGAAATAACACGTAAAAAAACAAACTACTGCATAGTTTCCTAGGAACGCGAAGCGAGGCGGCCATCTCTGTCGGTGCCGTAATCATCCGGCATGATCTACCAGTTCAAACATAGAGTAGGACATAATGTTAATTACCTTATTATGGAATTCTTTCAAATTGGTGAACTCAAAACACCTTCTGAATGCATGGCTCATTCTGTGAAGGGAGGCCTTCAAGGGGGGTCTTTCCATCTCTGTCTAGAAGGGAAGGCTAAGTGTGAGAGAGTTGAAGTATGGATGTGTTTGTGTTTATCCAGTATCATAATCCATATTTAATCCATTTATAGTAATATGCATACTTTCATCACTTTCAACACCATGATCCGTTATTCTTAAGTAAGTAGTGTAAATGAGAATATGTGATTTTGTCCCTCTATCGCTGATCACGTGACGAGTTTATTTGGGTGCTATGGGTTGGGCCCTCAAGACTCCTGGGTTCTGGGCCTGGGAGAACATGTGAGACGGTGTCTCCATGAGGATGCCCTTCTCTTACTGCCATCCGTACAGAGATTTGTTTGTTATTTTCAGTCTGAGGGCCATGTAAGAAACTAAATTAAATCTCCCTTGACTATTTTTGCAACGGCCTGTCTGTGACACGTTTATTCATTTATATATCCATTCATTTATTCATACAACAAGTTTGGTGTTTACTTTTGATTTCAGATCCCATCTGGAATATGATTTATGATATCTCTTCATTTGATGAATGGCAGTAATTCTGTTGTATTTAGATAATGAGAAAATGAATGTCTGGCAGTCAGCGAATTGTTTCATGTTTCCCTGAATGCACAGGTGTTGACTTTATGCTTCAATGGCAATTGAAGGCAAAGCTTCATTTAAATCTAATCAACAGTATGTTGTTGTTATTTTTCTTTCAAATGCTGGGTTCAAAACAACCCAATCTGGGTCATTTGGTAACCCAGCGCTTGGAATGGACATTTGAAATGATTTCACTATTCGTCTAATATCATACATTTCTGGAGGAGGGGCGCGTGAGGAGGAGGGGCGCGTGAGAAGGAGGGGCGCGTGAGAAGGAGGGGCGCGTGAGAAGGAGGGGCGCGTGAGGAGGAGGGTCACGTGGAGGAGGAGGGTCGCGTGGAGGAGGAGGGTTGTGTGGAGGAGGAGGGGCGCGTGGAGGAGGAGGGGCGCGTGGAGGAGGAGGGGCGCGTGGAGGAGGAGGGGCGCGTGAGGAGGAGGGGCGCGTGAGGAGGAGGGGAGAAAGAGAGAGAGAGAGAGAGACTGCATCAATTTGATGTAAGGAAGCTAGCCAGCTAGCTAAAGTATCAGAGCTAATTGAGGCTCTTTTGCTGCGCTCACCGGTCCTTGTCCACAACAACTCTGTTCATATTAAACAACAGCCTGTTGGATGATCATTGTAGTCAACTCCTTTTCATTTTGCCAACTTAATCCCGTAATTGTAATTCCATTTTGCATTGATTAGAAATCTCTTACTTCACTTGTTACACATGTAGCCTCTGACAGTAGCTGCTTTTAATAATAACTATCTACAAGCATGGAATGTGGGTAGGCTACCAGTACATATTTTTTTAAAGGGCGCACTCACTTTCATTAAAATGTCTAATATCATGGTCTATCCTTCTATGTAACAAGGTCACATAGATCATTGTATTTAATTTAAGACCAAGCCATTTCATTAAAATTAGCCTTTATTTCTTTGTAAATATTCTAATAACCATGTCCATGTCTACCCAGTGTAAATATTCTAATAACCATGTCCATGTCTACCCAGTGTAAATATTCTAATAACCATGTCCATGTCTACCCAGTGTAAATATTCTAATAACCATGCCCATGTCTACCCAGTGTAAATATTCTAATAACCATGTCCATGTCTACCCAGTGTAAATATTCTAATAACCATGCCCATGTCTACCCAGTGTAAATATTCTAATAACCATGTCCATGTCTACCCAGTGTAAATATTCTAATAACCATGTCCATGTCTACCCAGTGTAAATATTCTAGTAACCATGCCCATGTCTACCCAGTGTAAATATTCTAATAACCATGCCCATGTCTACCCAGTGTAAATATTCTAATAACCATGCCCATGTCTACCCAGTGTAAATATTCTAATAACCATGCCCATGTCTACCCAGTGTAAATATTCTAATAACCATGCCCATGTCTACCCAGTGTAAATATTGTGTTATTTTCACCCATCCAGTTGGTTTGCTTTTGTTTAACCATTATTTCACTAGGCAAGTTAAAATCATCATGATGTCATTCTGCCAGATATTTATTTAACTAGGCAAGTAAGTTAAGAACAAATTCTTATTTTCAATGACGGCCTAGGAACAGGTTAACTGCCTGTTCAGGGGCAGAACGACAGATTTGTACCTTGTCAGCTCGGGGATATGATCTTGCAACCTTTCGGTTACTAGTCCAACGCTCTAACCACTAGGCTATGCTGCTGACTTGTCCCGAAGCCAGTACAGTGTTGTCTTGGCTGTGTATTTAGGGTTGCTGTCCTGTTGGGAGGTGAACCTTTGCCCGAGTCTGAGGTCCTGAGTGTTCTGGAGCAGGTTTTCATTGAGGATCTCTCTGTACAGGCCGTGGCTCGGGTGGTTGATGTCCTTGATGATATCCGTGGCCTTCCTGTGACACCGGGTGCTGTACATTTCCTGAAGGGCAGGCAGTGTTCTCCCAGCGATGTGTTGGGCTGACCGCACCCCCCTCCGGAAAGCCCTGCGGTTGGGGACGGTGTCGTACCAGGTGGTGATAATGCCCTTCAGGATGTTCTCAACGGTGCATCTGTAAAAGTTTGTGAGGGTCTTAGGGGCCTAGCCAAATTTCTTCATCCTCCTGAGGTTGAAGGGGGCGTGTTCCCTCTGCTGCCTCCTGAAGTCCACGATCAGCTCCTTCGAGTTGTTGACGTTGAGGGAGAGGTTATTGTCCTGGCACCACTCCACCAGGGCCCTCACCTCCTCCCTGTAGGCCGTCTCATTGTTTTTAGTGTTGAGGGTCAGCGAAGAGGAGGTTGTTGTTTCCTACCTCCACCACCTGGGGGAGGCGCGTCAAGAAGTCCAGGACCCAGTTGCACAGGGCGGGGTTCAGACCCAAGGCCTCGAGCTTGATGATGAGCTTGGAGGGTACTATGGTGTTGAATGCTGAGCTATAGTCAATGAACAGCATTCTTACATAGGTATTCCTTTTGTCCAGATGGGATAGGGCAGTGTGCAGTGTTATGGCAATTGCATCGTCTGTGGATCTATTGGGGTGGCAAATTGCAGTGGGTCTAGGGTGTCGGTTAAGGTGAAGGTGATATGATCCTTAACTAGCCTCTCAAAGCACTTCATGATGACATACATGAGTTCTACGGGGCGATAGTAATTTAATTCAGTTACCTTTGCTTTCTTGGGTACAGGAACAATGGTAGCCATCTTGAAGTATATGGGGACAACAGACGGGGATTTGGAGAGATTGAATATGTCCATAAACACTCCAGCCAGCTGGTCTGCGCTCTGGGGACTGTGGTAGCAGAATCAGAATCCTTTAGGTAACATTTATAAATAAGATGTTTTATTAATTTTCCTAAGTATGCTTAAATGGGAAAAGTCATCACACTGAATTGGGGAGAGGTTAGGCTTGTCTTCTTATGGAAATGTGTCTAACTATTTACATGTCCCCTCTGAGGTTGTCCTTATCTTGATTTAGTATATGACCTAAGAGGCTCACTGTCTTTTCTGATCTTGTCCAGGAGGGGGTGTATTTGATATATGCCATTGGATGAGGTAATGTTTTTGGTTCTAAGTGGTACCAAGAATGAGATAAGAACTTAGTTTAGGAGACCAAACTGAACAATCATTTATAGCCAATGCTGTCTGGCTATGTGTGTCTGCTATAAAGGATCTCAGTTGCCAATATGTAAGCACTCTCAGAGAATTCATTTATAGGCACTGAATTGATCTGAGAGTCACGGGGCTATGGTGAAGCTCATATAATTAAAGATGGACTTTATGATAACTCTGACTTGTGTGTGGTTTGCTCTCTCATGATTTGGTAATACATATTTCCACGACAGGACGCGGCTAGGGATGCTGTCAGGGCCGGAAGCCTTGTGAGGGTTAACACACTTAAATGTCTTACTCATGTCGGCCACGGAGAACGAGAGCTCACAGTCCTCGGGAGCGGCCCATGTCGGCGACATTGTGTTATCTTCAAAGCTGGTGAAGAAGGTGTTTAGTTTGTTTGGGAGAAAAACGTTGGGGTCCCTTTTAATCCATGTCTGGAGTTCCTGCCACATACGTCTCGTGTCTGAGCCATTGAATTGTGACTCCACTTTGTGTCTGACGTTTTGCCTGTTTGATTGCCTTACGGAAGGCAAGCTGATCTGCTCGTCATCCTCACCAGGGTCTTGACTTGACTGCAGTTTGGAAGAGATACCGTGATAAGATCTCGAGTACCATTGTCGTGCCATTCATCCACTGCCATCACCTCATGTTTCATCATGATAATGCACAGCCCCATGTGGCTAGAATCTGTACGCAATTCCTGGAAGCTGAAAATGTCCCAGTTCTTTCATGGCCTGCATACTCACCAGACATGTCACCCATTGAGCATGTGTGGGATGCTCTGGATCAACAGGTACGACAGCTTGTTCCAGTTCCTGCCAATACCCAGAAACAAAGCCATTGACGAGGAGAGGAACAACATTCCACAGGCCACAATCAATAGCCTGATCAACTCTATG